>NC_052157.1:96854180-97064916 GCF_902713615.1 Scyliorhinus canicula
AGGTCAGTACTGAGGGAGTGCTGTACTGTCAGAGGGTCAGTACTGAGGGAGTGCTGCACTGTCAGAGGGTCAGTACTGAGGGAGCGCTGCACTGTCAGAGGGTCAGTACTGAGGGAGTGCTGCACTGTCAGAGGGTCAGCACTGAGGGACTGCTGCACTGTCAGTCAGTACTGAGGGAGTGTCGCACTGTCAGAGGGTCAGTACTGAGGGAGTGCTGCACTGTCAGAGGGTCAGTACTGAGGGAGTGCGGCACTGTCAGAGGGTCAGTACTGAGGGAGTGCTGCACTGTCAGAGGGTCAGTACTGAGGGAGTGCTGCACTGTCAGAGGGTCAGCACTGAGGGAGTGTTGCACTGTCAGAGGGTCAGCACTGAGGGAGTGCTGCACTGTCAGAGGGTCAGTACTGAGGGAGAGTTGCACTGTTGAGGTTTGTGTTGTTGACTTTGGGATGAAGGCTCCTTTGAGGGTGGATCTGCCCAGTGGCAGTATTAATGTCAGAGTAGATAATTTTCCATAAGTTCTCGTCAAGGTTTCTCACTCAGTCAATGGCATTACATGGAGATGTTTGGAAAAGCCCTGCCTCTCTGGGACTGGGCCTGGGTATGGAGCTTCGGGATCCCCTGTCTCTATGGGACTCGGCCTGGGTATGGAGCTTGGGGATCCCCTGTCTCTCGGACTGGGCCTGGGTGTGGAGCTTCGGGATCCCTTGTGTCTCTGGGACTGGGCCTGGGTCTGGAGCTTGGGGATCCCCTGTCTCTCTGGGACTGGGAGTGGGTATGGAGCTTGGGGATCCCCTGTCTCTATGGGACTGGGCCTGGGTATGGAGCTTCGGGATCCCCTGTCTCTATGGGACTGGGAGTGGGTATGGAGCTTGGGGATCCCCTGTCTCTCGGACTGGGCATGGGTGTGGAGCTTCGGGATCCCCTTCTCTCTGGGACTAGAACTGTGGTATGGAGCTTGGGGATCCCCTGTCTCTCTGGGACTGGGACTGGGTATGGAGCTTGGGGATCCCCTGTCTCTCTGGGACTGGGCCTGGGTATGGAGCTTGGGGATCCCCTTCTCTCTGGGACTGGGAGTGGGTATGGAGCTTGGGGATCCCCTCTCTCTCTGGGACTGGGTGTGGGTATGGAGCTTGGAGATCCCCTCTCTCTGGGACTTGGAGTGGGTATGGAGCTTGGGGATCCCCTTCTCTCTGGGACTGGGAGTGGGTATGGAGCTTGGGGATCCCCTCTCTCTCTGGGACTGGGTGTGGGTATGGAGCTTGGGGATCCCCTCTCTCTGAGACTGGGAGTGGGTACAGAGCTTGGGGATCCCCTCTCTCTGGGACTGTGAGGGGGTATGGAGCTTCGGGATCCCCTGTCTCTCTGGGACTGGGCCTGTGTATGGAGCTTGGGGATCCCCTGTCTCTCTGGGATTGGGAGTGGGTATGGAGCTTGGGGATCCCCTGTCTCTCTGGGACTGGGTGTGGGTATGGAGCTTGGAGATCCCCTCTCTCTGGGACTTGGAGTGTGTATGGAGCTTGGGGATCCCCAGTCTCTGGGACTGGGCCTGGGGTATGGAGCCTGGGGTACCCTGTCTCTCTTGGATTGGGCCTGGCCATGGAGCTTGGGGACCCCTGTCTCTCTAGGACTGGGAGTGGGTATGGAGCTTGGGGATCCCCTGTCTCTCTGGGACTGGGCCTGGGTATGTAGCTTGGGGATCCCCTGTCTCTCTGGGACTAGGCCTGGGTATGGAGCTTGGGGAGCCCTGTCTCTCTGGGACTGGGCCTGGGTATGGAGCTTGGGGATCCCCTGTCTCTCTGGGACTGGGCCTGGGTATGGAGCTTCTGGATCCCCTCTCTCTCTGGGACTGGGAGTGGGTATGGAGCTTGGGGATCCCCTGTCTCTCTGGGACTGGGCCTGGGTATGGAGCTTCGGGATCCCCTGTCTCTATGGGACTCGGCCTGGGTATGGAGCTTCGGGATCCCCTGTCTCTATGGGACTCGGCCTGGGTATGGAGCTTGGGGATCCCCTGTCTCTCGGACTGGGCATGGGTGTGGAGCTTCGGGATCCCCTTCTCTCTGGGACTAGAACTGGGGTATGGAGCTTGGGGATCCCCTGTCTCTCTGGGACTGGGACTGGGTATGGAGCTTGGGGATCCCCTGTCTCTCTGGGACTGGGAGTGGGTATGGAGCTTGGGGATCCCCTTCTCTCTGGGACTGGGAGTGGGTATGGAGCTTGGGGATCCCCTCTCTCTCTGGGACTGGGTGTGGGTATGGAGCTTGGAGATCCCCTCTCTCTGGGACTTGGAGTGGGTATGGAGCTTGGGGATCCCCTTCTCTCTGGGACTGGGAGTGGGTATGGAGCTTGGGGATCCCCTCTCTCTCTGGGACTGGGTGTGGGTATGGAGCTTGGGGATCCCCTCTCTCTGAGACTGGGAGTGGGTACAGAGCTTGGGGATCCCCTCTCTCTGGGACTGTGAGGGGGTATGGAGCTTCGGGATCCCCTGTCTCTCTGGGACTGGGCCTGTGTATGGAGCTTGGGGATCCCCTGTCTCTCTGGGACTGGGTGTGGGTATGGAGCTTGGAGATCCCCTCTCTCTGGGACTTGGAGTGTGTATGGAGCTTGGGGATCCCCAGTCTCTGGGACTGGGCCTGGGGTATGGAGCCTGGGGTACCCTGTCTCTCTTGGATTGGGCCTGGCCATGGAGCTTGGGGACCCCTGTCTCTCTAGGACTGGGAGTGGGTATGGAGCTTGGGGATCCCCTGTCTCTCTGGGACTGGGCCTGGGTATGTAGCTTGGGGATCCCCTGTCTCTCTGGGACTGGGCCTGGGTATGGAGCTTGGGGATCCCCTGTCTCTCTGGGACTGGGAGTGGGTATGGAGCTTCTGGATCCCCTCTCTCTCTGGGACTGGGAGTGGGTATGGAGCTTGGGGATCCCCTGTCTCTCTGGGACTGGGCCTGGGTATGGATGTTGGGAATCCCCTGTCTCTCTGGGACTGGGAGTGGGTACAGAGCTTGGGGATCCCCTGATCTCTGGGACTGGGAGTGGGTATGGAGCTTAGCAATCCCCTGTCTCTTTGGGTCTGGGCCTGGGTATGGAGCTTAGGAATCCCCTCTCTCTCTAGGGCTGGGCCTGGGTATGGAGCTTAGGAATCCCCTCTCTCTCTAGGGCTGGGCCTGGGTATGGAGCTTAGGAATCCCCTGTCTCTCTGGGACTGGGTATGGAGCTTGGGAATCCCCTGTCTCTCTGGCACTGGGTCTGGGTATGGATGTTGGGAATCCCCTGTCTCTCTGGGACTGGGAGTGGGTATGGAGCTTGGAGATCCCCTGTCTCTCTGGGAATGGGCCTGGGTATGGAGCTTTAGGATCCCCTATCTCTCTGGTACTGGGCCTGGGTATGGAGCTTGGGAATCCCCTATCTCTCTGGTACTGGGTCTGGGTATGGAGCATGGGGATCCCCTGTCTCTCTTGGACTGGGGGTGGGTATGGAGCTTGGGAATTCCCTGTCTCTCTGGGACTGGGGGTGGGTATGGAGCTTGGGAATTCCCTGTCTCTCTGGGACTGGGAGTGGGTATGGAGCTTGGGAATCCCCTGTCTCTCTGGGACTGGGTCTGGGTATGGATGTTGGGAATCCCCTGTCTCTCTGGGACTGGGAGTGGGTATGGAGCTTGGGGATCCCCTGTCTCTCTGGGAATGGGAGTGGGTATGGAGCTTGGGAATCCCCTATCTCTCTGGTACTGGGTCTGGGTATGGAGCATGGGGATCCCCTGTCTCTCTTGGACTGGGGGTGGGTATGGAGCTTGGGAATTCCCTGTCTCTCTGGGACTGGGAGTGGGTATGGAGCTTGGGAATCCCCTGTCTCTCTTGGACTGGGCCTGGGTATGGAGCTTGGGGATCCCCTGTCTCTCTGGGACTGGGACTGGGTACGGAGCTTGGGGATCCACCCTGTCTCTGGGACTGGGCCTGGGTACGGAGCTTGGGGATCATCTCTCTCTGTGACTGGGCCTGGGTATGGAGCTTGGGAATCCCCTGTCTCTCTGGGACAGGGAGTGGGTACGGATCTTGGGGATCCCCTCTCTCTGAGACTGGGAGTGGGTACAGAGCTTGGGGATCCCCTCTCTCTGGGACTGTGAGTGGGTATGGAGCTTCGGGATCCCCTGTCTCTCTGGGACTGGGCCTGTGTATGGAGCTTGGGAATCGCCTGTCTCTCTGGGACTGGGCCTGTGTATGGAGCTTGGGGATCCCCTGTCTCTCTGGGACTGGGCCTGTGTATGGAGCTTGGGGATCCCCTCTCTCTCTGAGACTGGGAGTGGGTATGGAGCTTGGGAATCCCCTGTCTCTCTGGGACTGGGCCTGGGTATGGAGCTTGGGGATCCCCTGTCTCTCTGGGACTGGGCCTGTGTATGGAGCTTGGAGATCCCCTGTCTCTCTGGGACTGGGAGTGGGTACGGAGCTTGGGAATCCCCTGTCTCTCGGACTGGGCCTAGGTATGGAGCTTCGGGATCCCCTGTCTCTCTGGGACTGGGAGTGGGTATGGAGCTTGGGAATCGCCTGTCTCTCTGGGACTGGGAGTGGGTATGGAGCTTGGGAATCCCCTGTCTCTCTGGGACTGGGAGTGGCTATGGAGCTTGGGGGCCCCCTGTCTCTCTGGGACTGGGAGTGGGTATGGAGCTTGGGGATCCCCTGTCTCTCTGGAACTGGGAGTGGGTATGGAGCTTGGGGATCCCCTGTTTCTCTGGGATTGGGCCTGGGTATGGAGCTTGGGAATCCACAGTCTCTCTGGGCCTGGGTATGGAGCTTGGGGATCCCCTGTCTCTCTGGGACTGGGAGTGAGTGTGGAGCTGGGGAATCACCTGTCTCTCTGGGACTGGGAGTGGGTACGGAGCTTGGGAATCCCCTGTCTCTCTGGGACTGGGCCTGGGTATGGAGCTTGGGAATCCCCTGTCTCTCTGGGACTGGGCCTGGGTATGGAGCTTGGGGATCCCCTGTCTCTCTGGGACTGGGCCTGGGTATGGAGCTTGGGAATCTCCTGTCTCTCTGGGACTGGGAGTGGGTATGGAGCTTGGGGATCCCCTTTCTCTCTGGGACTGGGCCTGGGTATGGAGCTTGGGAATCCCCTGTCTCTCTGGCACTGGAAGTGGGTATGGAGCTTGGGAATCCCCTGTCTCTCTGGGACTGGGCCTGGGTATGGAGCTTGGGGATCCCCTGTCTCTCTGGGACTGGGAGTGGGTATGGAGCTTGGGGATCCCCTGCCTCTCTTGGACTGGGCCTGGGTACGGAGCTTGGGGATCCCCTGTCTCTCTGGGACTGGGAGTGGGTATGGAGCTTGGGAATCCCCTGTCTCTCTGGGACTGGGAGTGGGTATGGGGCTTGGGAATCCCCTGTCTCTCTGGGACTGGGAGTGGGTATGGAGCTTGGGGATCCCCTGTCTCTCTGGGACTGGGAGTGGGTATGGAGCTTGGGGATCCCCTGTCTCTCTGGGACTGGGAGTGGGTACGGATCTTGGGGATCCCCTGTCTCTCTGGGACTCGGAGTGGGTATTGGAGCTTGGGTATCCCCAGCCTCATTATATGTGCCCTCTGTCAGAATTACATTTCAGAATTAAATTGCATCTTGTATCAGAGCAGTTTCAGTCCTGGTGGAGGGGGTTGCCCTCTGATGAGACGTGAGTCAATTTGGTCTGTGTGATTTGGAATTTAGAAGAATGAGAGATGATCTGATTCTGAATGGGGATTGATAGGGCGCACACCGAGAGGTTGTTTCCACTGTTCAGGGAATGTAAAACACTGTGGGAGGGGCACAAATTCAGGATAAGGATTCCAGATATTTAGGACTGAATTGAGGCAGATTTCCTTCACCTGAAGTTCTGAATGTTTGGAATTCTCGACTCCAGAGGGTTTATTGTGCTCCATCATGGAAGATGTTTAAGGCTGGGACAGGTAGTGTCTCGGTGGGGAGCGTTTAGGGAATGGAGTGGAAGCCTAAGGTCAGCCATTTTGAATTAAGAAGCAGGCTCGATGGGTCGAATAGTCTATCCCTGTTCCTTGTTCTGGTGGTCCTGTGTAACAAGGCACAGGCCTGGATGCAGCTTGGGCCTTGCCAGCTCTGTGTCTACCGGCCGGATGTGTATGGGGGAGCGGTGAGCTGCGGTCTGAACTGGTCACTCTGCGTGTAATCCCTTTCCCAGGCAATACGACGGTCAGAGTGATCACGGAGAGTGCTGATCATGCACCAAACAAGGCACCGTGTATCTTAACAGAGCCTTCTACATGATGAAACATCACATGGAGAATTGAAAACAAAGTATGACACAGAGCCACATATTGGGTGCGATAAACTGAAAGGCTCATATTGTAAAGGATTGTGGTGACACAGGAGAATGAGGAGGTGAGATGGAAGAGCTTTAGGAAGAGGATTCCAGTACTTGTTGCCCAGGCAGCTGAAGACACAGCCGCCAATATCAGGACAGAGGGGTTAGCCAGTGTGTGTGGTGGGGGGAGGGGGGTGGTGGAGAGGCATCTTGACAGTTATGGAGGATGAGTTTGGTCATGGACGGGGTGGAGGAACATCTTGGGTGCATCCGGTTTAAATTGGGGGTGGGGGGTGGAGCCTAAGGGTGTTGATGACAGACACTATGGGGGAGGGGAGGCGGAAGCCTCCAGTGAGAATCATGACATGGAATGTCCGCTAGCTAAATGTACCGATTAAACAGTCCCGGGTGTATGACATCTGAAGAGTTTGAGAGCAGGAGATGCACTCTGGGTGAAATAAATGAAGTTAAAGAAGGGATGGGTAGGCAAGTGTTGCACTCGGGGCTTGATTCAAAGTCGGGGGCAGGGGTTGCCATTTAGTTGAGCTACCAAACTCAATTAGGGGAGTTTCCCAGGCAGGACCTAGGGGAGGGTGGGTGCGGAGGTTTGTGATGGTGAGTGGGGTGCTAATGGGGACGCCAGTGGCGTTGGTGAATGAGTATGTGCCCAATTGGGATGATGCTGGATTCCTGAAGAGGTTATTAGGGGTGATCCTGGATTTGGACTCTCACCAGCTGATCATGGAAGGGAATTTCAAATGTGTAATGGAGCCAATGTTGGATAGGCCTAGCCCCAATTCTCTTGAGAATGGTCAAGAATTGCGCGAGAGCTGGGAGAGGATTGGGATGGTGAATCCATGGAGGTGTGGACGCCCGGGAGAGTGAGTATTCAAGGATCGATTTCTTTGTAATGAGCCGAGCGGTGCTGATGGGGGTGGTAGGGCGGAGTATGCAGGAAAAGTATTTTCAGACCATGCTCTGCACTGGTTAGATGATTGACTTTGCTCGGGTCAGGCGTAGAGGCCAGGGTCGAGGTTGGATTTGGGGCTTTTGGCTGAAAAGGAGTTCTGTAGAAAGGTAAAAGTGGCAATTGAGAACTATGTTGAGCTTCACAGATCACAGAATTTACAGTGCAGAAGGAGGCCATTCGGCCCATCGAGTCTGCACCGGCTCTTGGAAAGAGCACCCTACCCAAGGTCAACACCTCCACCCTACCCCCATAACCCAGTAACCCCACCCAACACTAAGGGCAATTTTGGACACCAAGGGCAATTTATCATGGCCAATCCACCCAACCCGCACATCTTTGGACTGTGGGAGGAAACCGGAGCACCCGGAGGAAGCACACGCACACACGGGGAGGATGTGCAGACTCCGCACAGCCAGTGACCCAAGCCGGAATCGAACCTGGGACCCTGGAGCTGTGAAGCAATTGTGCTATCCACAATGCTACCGTGCTGCTTAATCAGAAAAGGGAGGTGTCGACGGCTGTATTTTGGGAGGCTTTGAAAGCAGTGGTCTGGGGGGAAATTATTTACTTGTAGGTCCATAGGGATAGGATGAGGATGGAGGAGTGCCAGCGGTTATTGGATGAAATAGTTGAGGTGGACAGGAGGTATTCAGCAGCACCTACTAAGTAGCTGTTGGTAGAGAGGAAGAGGTTGCAGAGGCAGTTTGGCTGGTTGATGATGGGAAGGGCGGTGGGGCAGCTGCGGAGGGTGAGGGGGATGCATTATGAGTACGGGAAGTAGGCGAGTCGTATGTTGGCCCATCAGCTGCGACTACAGGCAGCGTCCAGGTAAATTCTTCAGGTGAGGGCAGAAAAGAGATATGTTGTCGAACTCGGAGAGGATAAATGGGGTGTTTAAGGCCTTTTATGAGGGGTTGTACAGGGCCGAGGCAGTGGAGGAGGTGGCGCATTTGGAGCAGTTTCTGGATGGGCTGGATTTCCCGGAGTTGGAAGAGGGGAAGAGGCAGGCATCGGAAGAACTGTTAGGGTTAAAGAAGGTGATGGAGTGTATTGGCATAATGCAATAGGGGAAGGCGCCAGGACCGGATGACTTCCCTGTGGAATTTTACAAGAAGTTTGCGACTGAGTTGGCCCCGCACCTGTTGGGTATGTTTAGGGAGGCGGTGGGAAAGAGGGACATGCCGGCTACATTGGCGCAGGCTTCAATTTCACTGACAAAGACCCATTAGAGTGTGGGTCCGATAGGCCACCTCACTGCTGAATACGGATGTGAAAGTCCTGGCAAAGGTGTTGCCGTATAGGCTGGAGGGGGTCTCTGAGGACCAAATGGGTTTTGTGAAGGGGAGGCACCTCTCTAGTAATATTAGTAAGAAGTCTTACAACATCAGGTTAAGGTCCATGATGCGAAACAAACCTGTTGGATTTAACCTGGTGTTGTAAGACTTCTTACTGCGCCCACCCAAGTCCAACGCCGGAGATTGCTGAATGTAATTATGAGTCCAGCAGGAGCGTGAGAGCTGGAGGTGATAGTGTCCATGGAGAAGGAGTAGTCCGGCTAGAGTGGAGATATTTTTTGAGATTTTGGGTACGTTTGGGTTTGGACTGAGGTTTGTCGCATGGGTTAAATTGCTGCATGTGTCCTCCATGGCAAATGTGCAAACGAATGAAACGAGCTCGGGATATTTCGGTTGTACAAGGAAACGAGGCAAGGGTGCCCGCTGTCGCCGTTGTTATTCAGATTGGCGACTGAGCCTTTGGCGGTGGCCCTCCAAGCCATGCCTTAGTGGCAGTGGATTGTAAGTTGGGGGCAGGGAGCACTGGGTATCACTGTATGTGGATGACCTGTTGTTGGACTGTATGGGTAAAATCACTGATTTGTTGGAGACGTTTGGGACCTTTTCGGGCTAAGGGCTCTGCCATTTCAGGTGGCAACGGAGCGGTTTCGGTATCTGGGGATCCAGGTAATGCATATGTGGAACTTGACAAGGTTGGTGGAGGAAGTCAAGGGGAATGTTAAGAGGAGGGATACGCTGCACTTGACATTGACGGGGAGGGTGCAAGTGGCGAAGTTGAACGTACTGCTAAGGTTTCTGTTTGCATTTCAGTCCCTCTCGGCTTTTCTCCCTCATGCCTTTTTCCAGAAGGTGGAGTTGCTGATCTCAGAATTTGTGTGGATGGGGAAGGTGCCGAGGATGAAGAGGGCCCTGCTGCAAAGGCAGCAGCAAGGAGGGGGGTTGGCCTCCCAAATCTGATACATTACTATTGGGCAGTGAATGTGGAGAAGGTGAGGTAATGGTGGGGGGGAAGTGAGGAGGCAGAGTGGATCAGGCTGGAGGAGGAGTCCTGTAAGGGTCCAAGTTTGAAGGCTCTGGTGACAGCCCTATTTCCACTGGCTCCGAGGAAATATACGGAGAGTCCGGTGGTGAAGCAACTATAAAGGGCTGGAATCAGTTGAGGAGGCACTTAAAATTGGGCCGCATGTCAGTGCTGACGACACTGTGTGGGGTTCATAGGTTTAAGCCTGATGGATGGGATGTATAGGCAGTGAAGGGAGGAAGGGTTGGAGTGGGTCAGGGGTATGTTCTCGGAGGGGCTGGAGGAACTGCAGGAGAGGTTTGAGTTACCAAGGGGGAGTGAGTTCGAGGATTTCCAGTGGTGGCCATGGAGCGATTGGTCGCACATTTGGTGGCTCCCGCTTGTGGTGGAATATTTTGATCCTTCCCCACCTGAGCTGAGGGATGTTTGAAGGCAAAAGGTGCATGAGTGCAACGGGAATGATAGGAGCAGTTTATGGCTTATTGGACGAGGAGTGTAACGAACAAGAGACAGCTGCTTTACTGAGAGATTAATAGAGGTGTGACACAGGAAAAGATGATGTGGAGATGCCGGCGTTGGATTGGGGTGAGCACAGTAGGAAGTCTTACAATACCAGGTTAAAGTCCAACAAGTTTGATTAAAATCACTAGCTTTCGGAGCACTGCTCCTTCCTTAGGTAAATAAACAGGTAGGTTTCTGGAACCTACCTCTTCATTCACCTGAGGAAAGAGCAGTACTCCGAAAGCTAGTGATTTTAATCAAACTTGTTGGACTTTAACCTGCTGTTGTAAGACTTCTTACAGGAAAAGATGGCAGAGAGTACTGGGGCAGCGCTGCCTGGCCAGTGGTCTCCCAAGCAGCTAGTGAACTTTCACAACAATAAGTTTCAGCAGCAAAGGAAGGGGGGCTCAGAGGACCTGGCTACAGTGGTGCAGCCGCTTAGGGTAGCTATTGAGTGAGTGGAGCATAGTCAGGAGGCACAGGGCATGATAATCCAGAAGATGGAGGAGTTCATGTGGAAGCACAAGGATTGATTGATCTCGTTGGAGGTGGAGATGGGGATGATAACGAGCAGCCAGAAGAGGCTGAGGGAGAAGTTGGAGGATCTTGAAAACTGCTCCAAGTGGCAAAATCTGCAGATTGTGGGATGCTTCATGGTATTGAAGGAGCGCAGGCCTCCAAGTACGTGGCGAACATGTTGGAGGGGTTGGACATGTAGATGTACCTTAATGCACGCAGTATGTGGAACAAGGTAAATGAGCTTATTACGCACATTGAAATTAGCCAGTACGATGTTGTGGGCATCATAGAGACGTGGTTGCAAAGGGATCAGGGCTGGGATCTAAATATCCATGGATATTCATTTCATTTCATTTCATATGTGTCCTATCGAAAGGACAGGCAGATGGGCAAAGAGGGAGGAGTTGCATTGTCAGTAAGGAATGAAGTTAAATCGTTAGCAAGGAGCAATAGAGGATCAGAAGGCATAGAATCTCTGTGGGTAGAATTGAGGAGTCGCAAAGGTAAAAAGACCCGGATGGGAGTTATGTACAGACCCCTAGCAGTAGTCAGGATGTGGGGCAGAAAATAAATCAGGAGATAGAGAAAGCATGTAAAAAAGGCAATATCACAATAATCATGGGCGACTTCAATGTGCACGTGGACTGGGAAAATCAGGTTGGTAGTGGATCACCAGAAAAGGAATTTGTGGAATGTTTAAGAGATTTTTTTTTTGGAACAACTTGTGTCAGAGCCTACTGGGGAATAGGCAATTCTGGATTTGCTGATGTGGAATGAGGCAGACTTGATTAGGGAACTCAACGTGAAGGAATCCTTAGGGAGCAGTGACCACAATATGATAGAATTTACCCTGCAGTTTGAGAAAGAGAAGCTGCAATCAGATGTAGCGGTATTACAATTAAATAAAGGTAACTACAAAGACATGAGGGAGGAGCTGGCCAGAGTTGATTGGAGAAGGAGCCCAGCAGGGAAGACAGTGGAACAGCAATGGCAGGAGCGTTTGAGGCACAACATAAATTCATCCCAAGGAGGAGGAAACGTGCTAAGGGGAGGACAAGGCACCCATGGCTGATGAGGGAAGTCAAGGACAGCATGAAAGCAAAAGAAAAAGCATACAAAGTGGCGGGGATTAGTGGGAAGCCAGAGGCTTGGGAATCATTTAAAAGCGAGCAGAGGACAACTAAAAAAGCAATAAGAGGAGAGAAGATGAAATATGAGTGCAAGTTAGCTAGTAATATAAAAGAAGACAGGAAGAGTTTCTTTCAATATATAAAAGGTAAGAGAGAGACAAAAATAGACATTGGACCACTGGAAAACGTGGTTGGAGAAGTAATAATAGGAAACAAAGAATGGCAGATGAATAGTTACTTTGCATCTGTCTTCACGGTGGAAGACACCAGTGGGATGCCAGAGCTCCAGGAGAATCAGGGGGCAGAGGTGAGTGCAGTGGCCATCACTAAGGAGAAGATTCTGGTGGAACTGAAAGGTCTGAAGGTAGATAAGTCACTTGGACTGGATGGACTACACCCCAGGGTCCTAAAAGAGATAGATGAGGAGATTGTGGAGGCATTGGTGATGATCTTTCAGGAATCACTGGAGGTAGGAAAGGTCCCAGAGGACAGGAAAGTGGCTAATGTAACACCGCTGTTTAAGAAGGGAGGGAGGCAGAAGGCGGGAAGTTATAGGCTGGTTAGCCTGACTTCAGTCATTGTTAAGATTTTAGAATCTGTTATTAAAGATGAGATCACAAAGTACTTGGAAGTGCATGGTAAAATAGGACTGAGTCAGCACGGCTTTGTCAAAGGGAGGTCATGTCTGACATATCTGTTAGAGTTCTTTGAGGAGGTAACAAGGAAGTTAGACAAAGAAGAACCAGTGGACCTAGTTTATTTAGATTTCCAGAAGGCCTTTGACAAGGTGCCGCATAGGAGATTGTTAAATAAGTTAAGAGCCCATGGTGTTAAGGGTAAGATCTTGGCATGGATAGAGGATTGGCTGACTGGTGGAAGACAGAGAGTGGGGATAAAGGGGTCTTTTTCAGAATGGCAGCCGGTGACTAGTGGTGTGCCTCAGGGCTCTGTGCTGGGACCACAACTTTTCACAATATATATTAATGATCTGGAAGAAGGAACTGAAGGCACTGTTGCTAAGTTTGCAGATGATACAAAGATCTGTTGAGCGACAGGTACTATTCAGGTAGCAAAGGGGCTGCTGAAGGATTTGGACAAGCTAGGAGGGTGGGCAAAGGAGTGGCAAATGGAATACAATGTGGAAAAGTGTGAGGTTATGCACTTTGGAAAGAGGAATTTAGGCATAGACTATTTTCTAAATGGGGAAATGCTTAGGAAATCAGAAGCACAAAGGGACTTGGGAGTCCTTGTTCACGATTCTCTTAAGGTTAACGTGCAGGTTCAGTCGGCAGTTAGGAAGGCAAATGCAATGTTAGCATTCATGCCACGAGGGCTAGAATACAAGACCAAGGATGTACTTCTGAAGTTGTATAAAGCTCTGTTCAGACCCCATTTGGGAGTATTGTGAGCAGTTTTGTGCCCTGTATCTAAGGAAGGATGTGCTGGCCTTGGAAAGAGTCCAGAGGAGGTTCACAAGAAAGATCCCTGGAATGATGCGCTTGTCGTATGAGGAACATTTTAGGACTCAGGGTCTGTACTCATTGGAGTTTAGAAGGATGAGGGGGGATCTTATTGAAACTGACAAGATACTGCGATGCCTGGATAGAGTGGATGTGGAGAGGATGTTTCCACTTATAGGAAACACTAGAACCAGAGGACACCGTCTCAGACTAAAGGGACGATCCTTTAAAACAGAGATGAGGAGGAATTTCATCAGCCAGAGGGTGGTGAATCTGTGGAACTCTTTGCCGCAGAAGGGGGTGGAGGCCAAATCACTGAGTGTCTTTAAGACAGAGATAGATAGGTTCTTGATTAATAAGGGGATCATGGGTTATGGGGAGAAGGCAGGGGAATGGGGATGAGAAAATATCAGCCATGATTGAATGGCAGAGCAGGTTCGATGGGCCGAATGGCCTAATTCGGCACATATGAGGGGGGGGGGTGGCGGTGCTGGTCAACAAGAAAGTGGCCTTCAAGGTTGGCAGTATTGTAACTGACCCCGGTGGCAGAAAAATGATGGTTAGTGGGAAGCTGGAAGGGATGCCTATGGTTCTGGTGAATGTTTATACCCAATTGGGGCAATGTGGATTTATGGAGGTGGGTATGAGGGAAGATTTCAGACCTGGAAATGCACCAGCTGATAATGGGGGTCAATGTTCACATGGTTCTGGGTCCGAGCTGGACCAGTTGCATCCCAAGTCTTTGAAGGTTTTGGCTATGACAAAGGAGTTGAGGAAATTCATGGGCCGTATGGAGGAGCGGACTCGTGGCGGTTTGCGAAGCCGGGGGAGAAGGAGTTCTCGTACCTTTCACATGTGCACTGGGTGTACTCCTGGATTGATTTTTTAATAATGAATCAGGCACTGTTGGCGGGAGTAGCTGATTCGGCGATCGTGGGGCAGGATTCTCCGACCCCCCCCCCCCGCCAAGCTGAAGAATCGCCGGGGGTGGGGGCGGCGTGAATCCCGCCCCGCCGCTGGCTGCTGGATTCTCCGGCGCCAGTTTTTCGGCGGGGGCAGGAATCGCGCCGCGCCGTTCGGGGGCCGTTGGCAGCGGGCCCCCACACCCGGTGATTCTCCGACCCACGATGGGCTAAGTGGCCGCCCGTTTTCGGCGGGTCCCGCCAGCGTATATTGCACCAGGTCCATACCGGCGGGACCTGGCTCTGTGGGAGGCCTCTGAGGTGTCCTCGGGGAGGGGGGGGGGAGGGGGGGGGGGGGCGCGGGGGAATCTGGCCCTGTGGGGGCCCCCACGGTAGCCTGGCCCGTGATCGGGGCCCACCAATCCGCGGGCGGGCCTGTGCCGTGGGGGCACTCTTCCCTCCGTGCCGGCCTGTGTAACGGTCCGCCATGGCCGGCACGGAGAAGAACCCCCCCCTGCGCATGCACTGGGATAATGCCAGCACACGCTGGCACTCCCGTGCATGTGCCAACTCGCGCATGCCGGTGGAGGCCTTTCGGCGCCGGTTGGCGCGGTGCCAATCCCTTCAGCGCGGCTGGCCTACCCCGCTGACCTAGCCCCTGAAAGTGCGGAAGCCACTCCTCGGCGCCGGTACGGCCCGCCCCGCCGGTTCTGGGAGAATCCAGCCCATGGCCTCTGACCACGGACGCACTGGGTGGATTCGCGGATGACACGGGGAGGCTCAGCAATCGCAGTACAGATTGGATGTGGGATTGTTGGCGGATAAGGGGGTGTATGAGAAGATGATAGAGCTGAACAACTCGGGTGAGGTCACGCCTCCACACTGTGGGAGGCACTTAAGGCTGTAGTCAGGAGCGAATTAATCTTGATTCGTGCGTACAGGTGGAGGGTGGAACGAGAGGAGGGAGCGAGCCTGGTGGAGGAGATTTTGAGGGTCGATCGGAGGTATTCGGTTGCATCAGTCGAGGGGCTATTAAAGAAGAACAAAGAACAATACAGCACAGGAACGGGCCCTTCGGCCCTCCAGGCCTGTACCGGTCATGATACCAACATTGGCCAAAACCCTCAGCACTTCCCTGTGCCGTATCCCTGTCCATCCTAACCATGTATTTGTCAAGATGCCTTTTGAACACCGTTAATGTGTCTGCTTCCACAACATCCCCTGGCAACGCGTTCCAGGCACTCACCATCCTCTTCATAAAAAACCTGCCTCGCACATCTCGTCTAAACTTTGTCCCATGCACCTTAAAACCTATGCCTCCAGGTGACTGACCCCTCCACCCTGGGAAAGAGTGCCTGCCCATCCGCTCTATCCATGCCCCTCATAATCTTGTAGACCTCTATCAGGTCACCCCTCAACCTCCGTCTTTCTAATGAAAACAGTCCGAGTCTATTCAGCCTCTCCGCGTAGCTAACACCCTCCAGACCGGATAACAACCTCCTCTGCACCCTCTCCAAAGCCTCCACATCCTTCTGGTAGTGTGGCGACCAGAATTGTGCTCAATATTCCAAGTGCGGCCTTACCAGGGTTCTATACAACTGCAGCATGACTTGCCTGTTTTTATACTCGATGCCCAGTCCAATAAAGGCAAGCATTCCGTATGCTTTCTTGGCTACCTTGTCCACTTGTGTTGCCACTTTCAAAGGTCTGTGGACCTGTAAGCCCAGATCTCTCTGACTTTCCATATTCCGAAGAGTTTTTTCATTTAGGGTATATTTCCCCTCTATGTTAGACCTACCTAAATGCAGTCCAAAGATGTGCAGGTTAGGTGGATTGGCTATGCTAAATTGTGGGCAGCACGGTAGCATAGTGGTTAGCACAATTGCTTCACAGCTCCCTGCTGGGTCACTGTCTGTGTGGAGTCTGCACATTCTCCCCGTATGTGCGTGGGTTTTCTCCGGGTGCTCCGGTTTCCTCCCACAGTCCAAAGATGTGCAGTTTAGGTGGATTGGCCATGATAAATTGCCCTTATTGTCCAAAATTGCCCTTAGTGTTGGGTGGGGTTACTGGATTACGGGGATAGGGTGGAGATGTGGGCCTGGGTAGGGTGCTCTTTCCAAGAGCCGGTGCAGACTCGATGAGCCGAATGCCTCCTTCTGAGGCCATTCTATGAGGTACATTCTATGATTCTATGACTTCACCTTTTGTACCAGTCTACGATGAGGCACCTTGTCAAAGGCTTTACTGAAGTCCATGTAAACAACATCCACCACCCTCCCCTCATCAATCATCTTTGTCACCTCCTCAAAAAACTTGATCAAGTTAATGAGGCACGACCTCCGCTTCATAAACCATGCTGTCTATCACTAATGAGCACATTTCTTTCCAAATGGTTATAAATCCTGTCCCTGATAATTCTCTCCAATAATTTACTTACTACCGACGTGAGGCTCACTGGACTATAGTTTCCTGGATCATCCCTACTACCTACTACCTTTCTTAAAACAGCGGTACCACATTAGCTATTCTTCAGTCTTCTGAGATCTTCTCCCCCACTTTAAGGGCATTTAAGTGGTCACTGGATAGACATATGGATGAAAATGGAATAGTGTAGGTCAGATAGGCTTCAGATGGTTTCACAGGCCGGCGCAACATCGAGGGCCGAAGGGCCCATACTGCACTGTAATGTTCTATCTCACCAGTAGCCAATGAGGATACAAAGATGTCAGTCAAGGCCCCAGTAATTTCCTCCCAGAGGATCCAGATGGAGTTTGGGTTGGTGTGCACAGGAAAGGTGGTAGGGCAATTGCAGAGGGCCAGAGGGGAGGTGTAGAATTATGGGGAAAAAGTGAGTTGGCTGTTGGTGCACCAACTGAGGAAGCAGGCAGTGAAGAGGGAGATTAGAAGCGTGAGGGATGAGAGAGGCAAGGTGGTGCCAGACCCACAGGGAGTGAATGGGGTACTTGAGACCTTTTACAGAAGGCAGTATGAGTCGTGGCCTCTGCCTTGGGAGGAATCATGGAATTTACAGTGCAGGAGGCCATTCAGCCCATCGAGTTGACACCGGCCCCTGAAAGAGCACCCTGAAAGAGGAGGGTATAAGGTTCTTGGATGGGATGGAATTTCTGAGGGTGGGGGAGAAGAAGTTGCAGGGATTAGGGACCCCGATGGGCTGAGGGAGGTGATGGACTGCGTAGGTTTGATGCAGGGGCGAAGGCTCCGGGGCCGGACTGGTTTCCAGCTGAGTTCTAAAAGAGGTTTGGTGCAGAGCTTGATGCACAGTTATATGGGAAAGATGGATGCAGAGGGATATGGGCACTTGCGGGTAATTGGGATTAGCTTCATGGTAAAAACGGGCAGCATGGACAAGTTGGACCGAAGGGCCTGTTTTCATGCTATAAATGTCTGTAAGTCCTCCTCATTCTCCTGTGTAACCACAATCATTTAAAATCTGCCTCTTTGTCCAAGCTTCTGTTTATCGCACCCATTACAATTCTCCGTGTGATGTTTCATCATGTAGAAGGCTCTGTTAAGATACACGGTGCAGTGTTTGGTGCATGATCAGCACTCTCCGTGATAAGAACATAAGAACTAGGAGCAGGAGTAGGCCATCTGGCCCCTCGAGCCTGCTCCGCCATTCAATTAGATCATGGCTGATCTTTTGTGGACTCAGCTCCACTTTTCGGCCCGAACACCATAACCCTTAATCCCTTTTTTCTTAAAAAAACTATCTGTCTTTACCTTAAAAACATTTAATGAAGGATCCGCAACTGCTTCACTGGGCAAGGAATTCCATAGATTCACAACCCTTTGGGTGAAGAAGTTCCTCCTAAACTCAGTCCTAAATCTACTTCCCCTTATTTTGAGGCTATGCCCCCTAGTTCTGCTTTCACCCGCCAGTGGAAACAACCTGCCTGCATCTATCCTATCTATTCCCTTCATAATTTTAAATGTTTCTATAAGATCCCCCCTCATCCTTCTAAATTCCAACGAGTACAGTCCCAGTCTACTCAACCTCTCCTCATAATCCAACCCCTTCAACTCTGGGATTAACCTAGTGAATCTCCTCTGCACACCCTCCAGTGCCAGTACGTCCTTTCTCAAGTAAGGAGACCAAAACTGAACACAATACTCCAGGTGTGGCCTCACTAACACCTTATACAATTGCAGCATAACCTCCCTAGTCTTAAACTCCATCCCTCTAGCAATGAAGGACAAAATTCCATTTGCCTTCTGAATCACCTGTTGCACCTGTAAACCAACTTTCTGTGACTCATGCACTAGCACACCCAGGTCTCTCTGCACAGCAGCATGCTTTAATATTTTATTGTTTAAATAATAATCCCGTTTGCTGTTATTCCTACCAAAATGGATAACCTCACATTTGTCAATATTGTATTCCATTTACCAGACCCTAGCCCATTCACTTAACATATCCAAATCCCTCTGCAGACTTCCAGTATCCTCTGCACTTTTCGCTTCACCACTCATCTTAGTGTCATCTGCAAACTTGGACACATTGCCCTTGGTCCCCAACTATAAATCATCTATGTAGATTGCGAACAATTGTGGGCCCAACACGGATCCCTCTGACCGTCTTATTGCCTGGGAAAGGGATTACATGCAGAGTGACCAGTTTGGACCACAGGCCCGCTCACCGCTCCCCCATACACCTCCCTCTGGTGGACAGAGCTGGCAAGGCCCAGGCTGCACTTAGGCCTGTGCCTTGTTACACAAGACCACCAGAACAAGGAGCAGGGGTAGACTATTCGGCCCTTCGAGCCTGCTCCAGATTCAAAATGGCTGACCTTGGGCTTCAACTCCATTTTCCCGCCTGCTCCCCATGTCCCTAAATTCCCTGAAACATCAAAAATCTGCCTGCTCCAGCCTTAAATGTCTTCCCCATAACCCTCTGGGTCGAGAAATTCAAATATTCATAACTCTTTGGGTGAAGGAATTTCTCCTCAGCCCAATCCTAAATGACCAGAACTCTTATCCTGGGTCCTGGAATGGAAGACTTGCCTGTATTTGACAAGAATCAGGTGAAGAGATGGGTGACGCCATTACTACTCATATTCAATGGTTTGATGGAAAAATGAGCAGAAGGCTAGCAGATCACCAATGTAATTCATATCCTGAAGGAGGGGGACAAAACATGTCTTCTCCGGCCATTTGGATATTCTGTTCCTGCCGGCAGCACACCCCCGCCCGCAGGTTTTCCGGTGGCATGGGGTGGCTTCAACGGTAAATCTCATGGACATGCAGCAGGAATAGAGAATCCCGCTGCCTGCGAATGGCGCGCCATGGGAAACATGCGGCTTGGGGACCGGAAAATTTGGCCCCAATAGAATCCATACTAAAGAAGAGAATAGAAGAATGTTTACGTATGATCGCTGGAGATTCCCCGGAGAATCGATAACTTATGAGGGGTTGTATTTCGTCCTAGCTAAGCAGGTCATGCAACATCTTAGTGGGATACAGATAATGTAAATAATGGGGCGAGCCAGGTCTGTCTGTAGTTTTGCCGTTTGCCATAGGATTTGAGTCTGACAAGAAAGAAGGATTTTAAGTACAGCAGATTTGCCAATTGCTGTTAGTTTGAACAGAAGTGTGGTACTAAATCTGCTCTTCAAAGGAGCAATCTCCAAAAGTCTCAAACAGTGGAGCAAGTAACCTGTTTTGATAACTTTATTTAAAAGTGACGTTTGAACTGTATTGGGTGGGTAATTGGAGTTAGTGACAGGCGTGGATAGTAAGTTAAAGGTTTTCCTTCTATTTAAGGACGTTCAACTAATAACGGTAAAGCCATTTTCTTTGATGTTAATGTGATTAATTCTGTGTTTAAATTAAAGTTTGTTTTAACATAAAAGATGGGCAGCAAGGTAGCACAGTGGTTAGCACTTTGCTTCACAGCACCAGGGACCGGAGTTCAATTCCCCTCTGGGGCACTGTCTGTGCGCAGTCTGCACGTTCTCCCCGTGAATGCGTGAGTTTCCTCCGGGTGCCCCGGTTTCCTCCCACAGTCCAAAGATGTGCAGGTTAGGTGGATTGGACATGATAAATTGCCCTTAGTGACCAAAATATACATAAATGATCTGGAGGAAGGTATAAGTGGTCTGATTAGCAAGTTTGCAGATGATACTATGATTGGTGGAGTTGCAGATAGCGAGGGGGACTGTCAGAGAATACAGCAAAATATAGATAGATTGGAGAGTTGGGCAGAGAAATGGCAGATGTAGTTCAATCCAGGCAAATGCGAGGTGATCCATTTTGGAAGATCCAATTCAAGAGCGGACCATACGGTCAATGGAAGAGTCCTGGGGAAAATTGATGTACAGAGAGATCTGAGAGTTCAGGTCCATTGTACCCTGAAGGTGGCAATGCAGGTCAATAGAGTGGTCAAGAAGGCATACAGCATGCTTGCCTTCATCGGACGGGGTATTGAGTACAAGAGTCGGCAGGTCATGTTACAGTTGTATAGGACTTTGGTTAGGCCACATTTGGAATACTGCGTGCAGTTCTGGTCGCCACATTACCAGAAGGATGTGGATGCTGTCGAGAGGATGCAGAGGAGGTTTACCAGGATGGTTCACCAGGCAATGGTATGGAGTGTGCTAGCTATGAAGAAAGGTTGAGTAGATTAGGATTGTTTTCGTTAGAAAGACAGAAGTTGAGGGGGGACCTGATTGAGGTCTACAAAATTATGAGAGGTATGGACAGGGTGGATAGCAACAAGTTTTTTCCAAGAGTGGGGGTGTCAATTACAAGGAGTCATGATTTCAAGGTGACAGGGGGCAAGTTTAAGGGAGATGTGCGTGGAAAGTTTTTTACGCAGAGGGTGGTGGGTGCCTGGAACGCTTTACCAGCGGAGGTGGTAGAGGCGGGTACGATAGCATCATTTAAGATGCATCTGGACAGATATATGAACGGGCTGGGAACAGAGGGAAGTAGATCCTTGGTAAATAGGCGACAGGTTTAGATAAAGGATCTGGATCGGCGCAGGCTGGGAGGGCCGAAGGGCCTGTTTCTGTGCTGTAATTATCTTTGTTCTTGTTCTTTGTTCAAAAAGGTTTGGAAGGATTACTGGGTTACAGGGATAGGTGGAGGTGTGGGCTTAAGTATGGTGCTCTTTCCAAGGGCCAGTGAAGACTCGATGGGCCGAATGGCCCCCTTCTGCACTGTAAATGCTGTGATTCTTTACATGCTGGTCAGAATCGTCACTCCAGGGGTGAAGTATCCTTTTCTCATAGTTTTACAAATAAAAAATTGTTTGGAATTCTCGTCCAGTATCTGAACAATTTCAAAATGGAAAATCTTGCTTGACTGACCTTATTGGATTTTTTGAGGAGGTTAATGGAGAGAGTAAAGACAATGGTAATGAAGGCGATGTAATATATCTGGGTTGGGATTCTCCGTCCCGCCAGCCCCATTTTCCGGTGCAGTGCGGGCCAGCTGGCATCAGGATTCCCTGTTCCCGCAGCCGGCCAATGAGGTTTCCACACCGTTGGCAAATCAGTGGGCCTGGGTGTACTGCCGGCGGGGCGGAGGATCCAGCCAACGGAGAATCCCGCAGCTGGATTTTCAAAAGGCCATCGAGAAGGAGCCCCTCAATCAGCGAAGGAATAGGATCAGAGAATGTGGAGTTTGGGGGAACAAGCAGGAGAATGGATTTCTCCCTGGCTTCAGGATAGCAAACAGAGGGTAGGAGTAAAGGGTAAGTTATCCCCGAATGTCAGAAGCTGAAAGGTGGTGCTACACGAGACTCAGTGCTGGGATCTTTACATTCACAATTGACATCAACCGTTCGGATCTGGGAACCAAAAACGCGACTTCTAAATTTGAGGGTGAAATAAACTTGCAGAATGGGTCAAATGAAGTTCAATACTGATAAACGTGGTGGAGCAATGGTGGGGAAAAGATTAGCAAAGTCACTTATTACTTGGAAAGTGCCGGGTGGGATAGAGGAACGAAGAGAGCTCAGAGTACAAATTCAGGAATCACTAAAGATTGTGCCAAAGGTTACCGAGGTTGTGAAAAAACAAACTGAGCCCAAGACTTTATTTTTCGAGGAGTTGAATTGAAACGTAAGGAAGTTTTGGTAAGCCTATGCCGAACCTTGTTTGGCCACACCAAGAGCACCCTCTGCAATGCTGGTCACAATGTCACAGAAAGATCATCAAGGTGCTGGAGAGAACACAGAGGAGAATTCCGAGGATGATTCCAGAAATGTGAGGGTTTTCCTGTCAGGAAAGGATCGACAGGTCGGGGCACTTTCTCTCCTGAAGAAAAGAAGCTGAGACGGGGGAGCTAATTAAGGTGTTTGAAATGATGCGAGTCGAGACAAACAGAATGCTTCCTCTTGTAGAGGGAGAGCAGAACCATATACCCCCACAGGGAGTGGGGAGAATGTGGGACTCACCCCCACAGGGAGTGGGGAGAATGTGGGACTCACCCCCACAGGGAGTGGGGAGAATGTGGGACTCACTTCCACAGGGAGTGGGGAGAATGTGGGACTCACTCCCACAGGGAGTTGCGAAAATGTGGGACTTGCTCCCACAGGGAGAGGGGAGAATGTGGACTTCACTCTCACGGAGAGTGGGGAGAATGTGGGACTCGCTCCCACAGGGAGTGGAGAGAATGTGGGACTCGCTCCCACAGGGAGTGGGGAGAATGTGGGACTCATTCCCACAGAGAGTGGGGAGAATGTGGGCTTCACTCTCACGGAGAGTGAGGAGAATGTGGGACTCGCTCCCACAGGGAGTGGGGAGAATGTGGGACTCACTCCCACAGAGAGTGGGGAGAATGTGGGACTCACTCCCACAGAGAGCGGGGAGAATGTGGGCTTCACTCTCACGGAGAGTGGGAAGAATGTGGGACTCACTCCCACAGAGAGTGGGGAGAATGTGGGACTCACTCCCACAGGGAGTGGGGAGAATGTGGGACTCCCTCCCACAGAGAGCGGGGAGAATGTGGGCTTCACTCTCACGGAGAGTGGGAAGAATGTGGGACTCACTCCCACAGGGAGTGGGGAGAATGTGGGACTCCCTCCCACAGGGAGTGGGGAGAATGTGGGACTCGCACCCACAGGGAGTGGAGAGAATGTGGGACTCGCTCCCACAGGGAGTGGGGAGAATGTGGGACTCACTCCCAGAGAGTGGGGAGAATGTGGGCTTCACTCTCACGGAGAGTGGGGAGAATGTGGGACTCGCTCCCACAGGGAGTGGGGAGAATGTGGGACTCACTCCCACAGAGAGTGGGGAGAATGTGGGACTCACTCCCACAGAGAGTGGGGAGAATGTGGGACTCACTCCCACAGGGAGTGGGGAGAATGTGGGACTCACTCCCACAGGGAGTGGGGAGAATGTGGGACTCGCACCCACAGGGAGTGGAGAGAATGTGGGACTCGCTCCCACAGGGAGTGGAGAGAATGTGGGACTCACTCCTACAGAGAGTGGGGAGAATGTGGGCTTCACTCTCACGGAGAGTGGGGAGAATGTGGGACTCGCTCCCACAGGGAGTGGGGAGAATGTGGGACTCACTCCCACAGAGAGTAGGGAGAATGTGGGACTCACTCCCCCAGGGAGTGGGGAGAATGTGGGACTCACTCCCACAGAGAGTGGGGAGAATGTCGGACTCACTCCCACAGGGAGTGGGGAGAATGTGGGACTCACTCCCACGGAGAGTGGGGAGAATGTGGGACTCACTCCCACAGGGAGTGGGGAGAATGTGGGATTCACTCCCACGGAGAGTGGGGAGAATGTGGGACACACTCCCACAAGGAGTGGAGAGAATGTGGGACTCGCTCCAACAGGGAGTGGGGAGAATGTGGGACTCACTCCCACAGGGAGTGGGGAGAATGTGGAACTCACATAAATAGAGAGTGGGGAGAATGTGGGACTCACTCCCACGGAGAGTGGGGAGAATGTGGAACTCACTCCCACAGACAGTGGGGCGAATGTGAGACTCACTCCCACAAGGAGTGGGGAGAATGTGAAACTCACTCCCACAGGAAGATAAGAACTAGGAGCAGGATTAGGCCATCTGGCCCCTTGAGCCTGCTCCGCCATTCAATGAGATATTGTCTGATCTTTTGTGGACTCGGCTCCACTTTCCGGCCCGAACACATTAACCCTTAATCCCTTTATTCTTCAAAAAACGATCTATCTTTAGCTTAAAAACATTTAATGAAGGAGCCTCAACTGCTTCACTGGGCAAGGAATTCCATAGATACCCAACCCTTTGGGTGAAGAAGTTCCTCCTAAACTCAGTCCTAAATCTACTTCCCCTTATTTTGAGGCTATGTCCCCTAGTTCTGCTTTCATCCGCCAGTGGAAACAACCTGCCCGCATCTATCCTATCTCTTCCCTTCATAATTTTATCTGTTTCTATAAGATCCCTCCTAATCCTTCTAAATTCCAACGAGTACAGTCCCAGTCTACTCAACCTCTCCTCGTAATCCAACCCCTTCAGCTCTGGGATTAACCTAGTGAATCTCCTCTGCACACCCTCCAGCGCCAGTACGTCCTTTCTCAAGTAAGGAGACAAAACTGAACACAATACTCCAGGTGTGGCCTCACTAACACTTTATACAATTGCAACATAACCTCCCTAGTCTTAAACTCCATCCCTCTGGCAATGAAGGACAAAATTCCATTTGCCTTCTTAATCACCTGTTGCAGGTGTAAACCGATTTTTTGTGACTCATGCACTAGCACACCCAGGTCTCTCTGTACAGCAGCATGTTTTAATATTTTATCATTTAAATAATAATCCCGTTTGCAGTTATTCCTACCAAAATGGATAACCTCACATTTGTCAACATTGTATTCCATCTGCCAGACCCTAGCCCATTCACTTAACCTATCCAAATCCCTCTGCAGACTTCCAGTATCCTCTGCACTTTTCGCTTTACCATTCAGGATGTGGATCTCGTTCCCACAGGGAGTGGGGAAAAGGTGAGACTCGTTCCCACAGGAAGTGGGGAGAATATGTAACTCGCTCCCACAGGGAGTGAGAAGAATGTGAGACTCGCACGTTTTAAATAAACAAATTGTAGAGAACCAAGCTGCAGAGAAACGCGATACAGAGAAGCGCGAAACAGAGAAGCGCGATACACAGAAGCGCAATACAGAGAAACGCGATACAGAGAAACGCGATACAGAGAAATGCGAAACAGAGAAAGATGTCACAGAGAAAGATGTCACAGAGAAAGACGTCACAGAGAAACACGTCACAGAGAAGCACGGTAGCATTGTGGATAGCACAAATGCTTCACAGCTCCAGGGTCCCAGATTCGAATCCCGGCTTGGGTCACTGTCTGTGTGGAGTCTGCACGTTCTCCCCGTGTGTGCTTGGGTTTCCTCCGGGTGCTCCGGTTTCTTCCCACAGTCCAAAAATGTGCAGGTTAGGTGGATTGGCCATGCTAAATTGCCCTCAGGGTCCAAATTGCCCTTAGTGTTAGGTGGGGTTACTGGGTTATGGGGACAGGGTGGAGGTATGGACTTGGGTAGGGTGCTCTTTCCAAGAGCCGGTGCAGACTCGATGGGCCGAATGGCCTCCTTCTGCACTGTAAATTCTATGAGAAACACGTCACAGGCAAACATGTCACAGACAAACATGTTACAGAGACACACGCTGCAGAGAATCACACTGCAGAGAAACATGTTAGGGAAACACGTTCTCCCCACTCCCGGTGGGAGCAGGTTCCACTCCCGGTGGGAGCGAGTTCCACATTCTCCCCGCTCCCTGTAAGATCATTACAGAGAAACAGGCTGCAGAGAAACACGGTACAGAGAAACACGTTGGAGAAACATGTTGCAGTGAAACACGTTGCAGAGAAACACGTTGCAGACAAACACGTTGCAGACAAACACGTTGCAGAGAAACACGTTGCAGTGAAACATGTTGCAGTGAAACATATTGCAGACAAACACGTTGCAGACAAACACGTTGCAGACAAACACGTTGCAGACAAACACATTGCAGACAAACACGTTGCAGAGAAACACGTTGCAGGGAAACACGTTGCAGGGAAACACATTACAGAGAAACATACAGCAAGACACGATACAGTGAAACACGATAGAGAAACACGATACAGACAAACATGTTGCAGAGAAACACGTTGCAGAGAAACACTTTTCAGACAAAACGTTGCAGACAAACATAAGAACATAAGAACTAGGAGCAGGAGTAGGCCATCTGGCCCCTCGAGCCTGCTCCGCCATTCAATTAGATCATGGCTGATCTTTTGTGGACTCAGCTCCACTTTCCGGCCCGAACACCATAACCCTTAATCCCATTATTCTTCAAAAAACTATCTATCTTTACCTTAAAAATATGTAATGAAGAAGCCTCAACTGCTTCACTGGGCAAGGAATTTCATAGATTCACAACCCTTTGGGTGAAGAAGTTCCTCCTAAACTCAGTCCTAAATCTACTTCCCCTTATTTTGAGGCTATGTCCCCTAGTTCTGCTTTCACCCGCCAGTGGAAACAACCTGCCCGCATCTATCCTATCTATTCCCTTCATAATTTTATATGTTGCTATAAGATCCCCCCTCATCCTTCTAAATTCCAATGAGTACAGTCCCAGTCTACTCAACCTCTCCTCATAATCCAACCCCTTCAGCTCTGGGATTAA
The DNA here is from genome assembly GCF_902713615.1 of Scyliorhinus canicula. Classification (NCBI taxonomy): domain Eukaryota; kingdom Metazoa; phylum Chordata; class Chondrichthyes; order Carcharhiniformes; family Scyliorhinidae; genus Scyliorhinus; species Scyliorhinus canicula. The sequence continues at coordinate 96,880,910 of NC_052157.1, forward strand.
CCTAGTGAATCTCCTCTGCACACCCTCCAGTGCCAGTATGTCCTTTCTCAAGTAAGGAGACCAAAACTGAACACAATACTCCAGGTGTGGCCTCACTAACACTTTATACAATTGCAACATAACTTCCCTAGTCTTAAACTCCATCCCTCTAGCAATGAAGGACAAAATTCCATTTGCCTTCTGAATCACCTGTTGCACCTGTAAACCAACTTTCTGTGACTCATGCACTTGCACACCCAGGTCTCTCTGCACAGCGGCATGCTTTAATATTTTATCGTTTAAATAATAATCCCGTTTGCTGTTATTCCTACCAAAATAGATAACCTCACATTTGTCAACATTGTATTCCATCTGCCAGACCCGAGCCCATTCACTTAACCTATCCAAATCCCTCTGCAGACTTCCAGTATCCTCTGCACTTTTCGCTTTACCACTCATTTTAGTGTCATCTGCAACATGTTGCAGACAAACATGTTGCAGACAAACATGTTGCAGACAAACACGTTGCAGACAAAAACTTTGCAGACAAACACGATACAGAGAAACACGATACAGAGAAACACGTTACAAAGAAACACGTTGCAGAGAAACACGTTGCAGAGAAACACGTTGCAGAGAAACACGTTGCAGACAAACACGTTGCAGAGAAACAAGTTGCAGAGAAACACGTTACAAAGAAACAAGTTGCAGAGAAACACGTTGCAGACAAACACGTTGCAGACAAACACGTTGCAGAGAAACACGTTGCAGAGAAACATGTTGCAGGGAAACACGTTGCAGACAAACACGTTGCAGATAAACATGTTGCAGAGAAACACGATACAGACAAACACGATACAAAGAAACATGATTCAAAGAAACACGTTACAGTGAAACACATTACAGGGAAACATGTTGCAGAGAAACACGCTACAGAGAAACACGATACAGAGAATCACATTAATAATAATAATCTTTATTGTCACAAGTAGGCTTACATTGCAATGAAGTTACTGTGAAAAGCCCCTAGTTGACACGTTCTGGCATCTGTTCGGGTCCACAGAGGGAGAATTCAGAATGTCCAAATGACCTAATACCAGTTTTTCGGGACGAGTAGGAGGAAACTGGAGCACCAGAAGAAACACGATAGAGAGAAACATTGCGGAGAACCACGATATAGACAAACACGACACAGAGAAATGCGTTACAGATGAATACCATAGAGAAACAAGCTGTAGAAAATACGTTACAGAGGAACATGTTGCAGAGAAACATGATTCGGGGAAACACGTTACAGAGCAACACATTACAGAGTAACATGTTTCAGGGAAACCCCTGCAGAGACATGATACAGACAAGCACGTTACAGAGAACCACGATACAGAGAAACACGATACAGTGAAACACGTTACAGAGAACAACGATACAGGGAAACACATTACAGAGAAACACGATACAGACAAACACAGTACAGAGAAACACGATACAGTGAAACACGTTACAGAGAACAACGATACAGAGAAACACGTTACAGAGAAACACGTTACAGAGAAACACGATACAGACAAACACGGTACGGAGAAACACGACACAGTGAAACACGTTACAGAGAACAACGATACAGAGAAACACGTTACAGAGAAACACGATACAGACAAACACGGTACAGAGAAACACGATACAGACAAACACGATACAGAGAAACACGAAACAGAGAAACATGTTACAGAGAATCACATTACAGAGAAACATACAGAAAGACACGATACAGTGAAACACGTTACAGAGAACCACGTTGCAGACAAACACGATACAGAGAAACACGTTGCAGAGAAACACGACGCAGAGAAACACGTTGCAGTGAAACACGTTGCAGAGAAACACGTTGCAGAGAAACACGTTGCAGAGAAACACGATACAGAGAAACAAGTTTCAAGGAAACACGTATCAGGGAAACACGTTTCAAAGAAACACGATACAAAGAAAGAGGATACAGGAAACACGTTGCAGAGAAACACAACACAGGGAAACACGACGCAGAGAAACACGATGCAGAGAAACATGACGCAGAGAAACATGTTCCAGAGAAACACGTTGCAGAGAAACACGACGCCGAGAAACACGACGCCGGGAAACACGACGCTGAGAAACACGAACGCAGAGAAACACGAACGCAGAGAAAAATGACGCAGAGAAACACTACAGATAAACACGTTCCACAGAAACAAATTCTCGAGAAAAATGCTGCAGAGAAACACGTTGCAGTAAAACATGTTGCAGAGAAAAACGTTGCAGAGAAACACGTTGCAGAGAAACACGTAGTAGAGAAACACGTTACAGAGAAACACGACGCAGAGAAACATGCTGCACAGAAACACGTTACAGAGAAACACGACGCAGAGAAACATGTTGTAGAGAAACACGTTTCAGAGAAACACGACGCAGAGAAACACGTTCTAGAGAAACAAGATGCAGAGAAACACGACGCAGAGAAACACAAGGCAAAGAAACACACCGCAAAGAAACACGACACCAAGAAACACGACGCAGAGAAACACAATGCCGAGAAACACGATGCAGAGAAACACTACGCAGAGAAACGCGACGCAGAGAAACACGTTACAGTGAAAAATGCTGCAGAGAAACACGTTGCAGTGAAACATGTTGCAGAGAAACATGTTGCAGAGAAACATGCTGCACAGAAACACGTTACAGAGAAAGACGACGCAGAGAAACATGTTGTAGAGAAACACGTTACAGAGAAACACGATGCAAAGAAACACGTTACAGAGAAACAAGATGCAGAGAAACACGTTACAGTGAAACAAGATGCAGAGAAATACGACGCAGAGAAACACAAGGCAGAGAAACACACCGCAAAGAAACACGACACCAAGAAACACGACGCAGAGAAACACAATGCCGAGAAACACGACGCAGAGAAACACTACGCAGAGAAACACGACGCAGAGAAACACGAGGCCAAGAAACACAATGCCGAGAAATACGCGCTGACAAACACGACGCAGAGAAACACGACGCAGAGAAACACGACACAGAGAAACATGACGCAGAGAAACATGTTCCAGAGAAACACGTTGCAGAGAAACACGACGCCGAGAAACACGACGCCGGGAAACACGACGCTGAGAAACACGACGCTGAGAAACACGAACGCAGAGAAACACGAACGCAGAGAAACATGACGCAGAGAAACATGTTCCAGAGAAACACGTTGCAGAGAAACACGACGCCGAGAAACACGACGCCGGGAAACACGACGCTGAGAAACACGAACGCAGAGAAACACGAACGCAGAGAAAAATGACGCAGAGAAACACTACAGATAAACACGTTCCACAGAAACAAATTCTCGAGAAAAATGCTGCAGAGAAACACGTTGCAGTGAAACATGTTGCAGAGAAACACGACACAGAGATTCACGACGCAGAGAAACACGGTGCAGAGAAACACGTTACAGAGAAACAAATTCTCGAGAAAATGCTGCAGTGAAACACGTTGCAGAGAAACACGTTGCAGAGAAACACGTTGTAGAGAAACACGTTACAGAGAAACACGACGCAGAGAAACATGCTGCACAGAAACACGTTACAGAGAAACACGACGCAGAGAAACACGTTGTAGAGAAACACGTTTCAGAGAAACACGACGCAGAGAAACACGTTACAGAGAAACAAGATGCAGAGAAACACGACGCAGAGAAACACTATGCAGAGAAACGCGACGCAGAGAAACACGAGGCCACGAAAAACAACGCCGAGAAATACGCGCTGACAAAGACGACGCACAGAAACACGACGCAGAGAAACACGACACAGAGAAACACGACACAGAGAAACACGATGCAGAGAAACACGGCGCAGAGAAACATGTTGCAGAGAAACATGCTGCACAGAAACACGTTACAGAGAAAGACAACGCAGAGAAACACGTTGTAGAGAAACACGTTACAGAGAAACACGATGCAGAGAAACACGTTACAGAGAAACAAGATGCAGAGAAACACGACGCAGAGAAACACGTTACAGAGAAACAAGATGCAGAGAAACACGACGCAGAGAAACACAAGGCAAAGAAACACACCGCAAAAAAACACGACACCAAGAAACACGACGCAGAGAAACACAATGCCGAGAAACACGACGCAGAGAAACACTACGCAGAGAAACGCGACGCAGAGAAACACGAGGCCAAGAAACACAACGCCGAGAAATACGCGCTGACAAACACGACGCACAGAAACACGACGCAGAGAAACACGACACAGAGGAACACGACGCAGAGAAACACGACACAGAGGAACACGACGCAGAGAAACACGACGCAGAGAAACACGACGCAGAGAAACACGACACAGAGGAACACGACGCAGAGAAACACGGCGCAGAGAAACATGTTGCAGAGAAACACGTTACAGAGAAACACGACGCAGAGAAACACGTTACAGAGAAAGACGACGCAGAGAAACACGTTGTAGAGAAACACGTTTCAGAGAAACACGACGCAGAGAAACACGTTACAGAGAAACAAGATGCAGAGAAACACGACGCAGAGAAACACAAGGCAGAGAAACACACCGCAAAGAAACACGACACCAAGAAACACGACGCAGAGAAACACGAGGCCAAGAAACACAATGCCGAGAAATACGCGCTGACAAACACGACGCAGAGAAACACGACGCAGAGAAACACGACACAGAGAAACACGACACAGAGAAACACGACGCAGAGAAACACGACGCAGAGAAACACGACACAGAGAAACACGACGCAGAGAAGCACGACGAAGAGAAACATGTTGCATAGAAACACGACGCAGAGAAGCACATTACAGAGAAGCACGTTGCAGATAAACACGATACAGTGAATCACGTTACAGAGAACCACGATACAGGGAAACATGTTACAGAGAAACACGTTACAGAGAAACACGTTACACAGAAACATACAGCAAGACACGATACAGTGGAACACGATAGAGAAACACGATACAGAGAAACACGTTGCAGTGAAACACGTTGCAGAGAAACACGTTGCAGAGAAACATGATACAGAGAAACAAGTTTCAAGGAAACACGTTTCAGAGAAACACGTTGCAGAGAAACACGACGCAGAGAAACATGTTGCAGTGAAAAACGTTGCAGAGAAACACGTTGCAGAGAAACACGTTGCAGAGAAACACGATACAGAGAAACAAGTTTCGAGGAAACACGTTTCAGAGAAACACGTTGCAGAGAAACACGACGCAGAGAAACATGTTGCAGTGAAACACGTTGCAGAGAAACACGTTGCAGAGAAACACGTTGCAGAGAAACACGATACAGAGAAACAAGTTTCGAGGAAACACGTTTCAGGGAAACACGTTTCAAAGAAACACGATACAAAGCAAGCGGATACAGGAAACACGTTGCAGAGAAACACAACACAGGGAAACAAGACGCAGAGAAACACGATGCAGAGAAACATGACGCAGAGAAACACGTTCTAGAGAAACACGTTCCAGAGAAACACGTTGCAGAGAAACACGACGCCGAGAAACACGACGCCGGGAAACACGACGCTGAGAAACACGACGCAGAGAAACACGAACGCAGAGAAAAATGACGCAGAGAAACACTACAGATAAACACGTTCCACAGAAACAAATTCTCGAGAAAAACGCTGCAGAGAAACACGTTGCAGTGAAACACGTTGCAGAGAAACACGTTGCACAAAAAGATGTTGCAGAGAAACACGCTAGAGAAACACGTTGCAGACAAACATGCTGCACAGAAACACGTTACAGAGAAACACGATGCAGAGAAACACGTTGCAGAGAAACACGTTACAGAGAAACACGACACAGAGAAACACGTTACAGAGAAACAAGATGCAGAGAAACACGACGCAGAGAAACAAGATGCAGAGAAACACGACGCAGAGAAACACAAGGCAGAGAAACACACCGCAAAGAAACACGACACCAAGAAACAGGACACAGAGAAACACAATGCCGAGAAACACGACGCAGAGAAACACGACACAGAGAAACACGACGCAGAGAAACATGTTGCATAGAAACACGACGCAGAGAAGCACATTACAGAGAAGCACGTTGCAGAGAAACACGATACAGTGAAACACGTTACAGAGAACCACGATACAGAGAAACACGTTACAGAAAAACACGTTACAGAGAAACACATTACAGAGAAACATACAGCAAGGCACGATACAGTGAAACACGATGGAGAAACACGATACAGAGAAACACGTTACAGAGAAACAAGATGCAGAGAAACACGACGCAGAGAAACACAAGGCAGAGAAACACACCGCAAAGAAACACGACAGCAAGAAACACGACGCAGAGAAACACGACGCAGAGAAACACGTTGCAGAGAACCACGATACAGAGAAACATGTTACAGAGAAACACGTTACAGAGAAACACGTTACAGAGAAACATACAGCAAGACACGATACAGTGAAACACGATAGAGAAACACGATACAGAGAAACACGTTGCAGTGAAACACATTGCAGAGAAACACGATACAGAGAAATAAGTTTCAAGGAAACACGTTTCAGAGAAACACGTTGCAGAGAACCACGATACAGAGAAACATGTTACAGAGAAACACGTTACAGAGAAACACGTTACAGAGAAACATACAGCAAGACACGATACAGTGAAACACGATAGAGAAACACGATACAGAGAAACACGTTGCAGTGAAACACATTGCAGAGAAACACATTGCAGAGAAACACGTTGCAGAGAAACACGATACAGAGAAATAAGTTTCAAGGAAACACGTTTCAGAGAAACACGTTGCAGAGAAACACGACGCAGAGAAACATGTTGCAGAGAAACACGTTGCAGTGAAACACGTTGCAGAGAAACACGTTGCAGAGAAACGCGTTGCAGAGAAACACGATACAGAGAAACAAGTTTCAAGGAAACGCGTTTCAAAGAAACGCGATACAAAGCAATAGGATACAGGAAACACGTTGCAGAGAAACACGATGCCGAGAAACACGACGCCGGGAAACACGACGCTGAGAAACACGACGCAGAGAAACACGAACGCAGAGAAAAATGACGCAGAGAAACACTACAGATAAACACGTTCCACAGAAACAAATTCTCGAGAAAAACGCTGCAGAGAAACACGTTGCAGTGAAACACGTTGCAGAGAAACACGTTGCACAAAAAGATGTTGCAGAGAAACACGTTAGAGAAACACGTTGCAGACAAACATGCTGCACAGAAACACGTTACAGAGAAACACGACGCAGAGAAACACGTTGTGGAGAAACACGTTACAGAGAAACACGCGCAGAGAAACACAAGGCAGAGAAACACACCGCAAAGAAACACGACACCAAGAAACACGACACAGAGAAACACAATGCCGAGAAACACGACGCAGAGAAACACGACACAGAGAAACATGTTGCATGGAAACACGACGCAGAGAAGCACATTACAGAGAAGCACGTTGCAGAGAAACACGATACAGTGAAACACGTTACAGAGAACCACGATACAGAGAAACACATTACAGAGAAACACGTTAGAGAAACACATTACAGAGAAACATACAGCAAGACACGATACAGTGAAACACGATGGAGAAACACGATACAGAGAAACACGTTGCAGTGAAACACGTTGCAGAGAAACACGTTGCAGAGAACCATGTTGCAGAGAAACACGATACAGAGAAACAAGTTTCAAGGAAACATGTTTCAGGGAAACACGTTTCAAAGAAACATGTTTCAAAAAAACGCGAAACAAAGAAACAGGATACAGGAAACACATTGCAGACAAAACACAACACAGGGAAACACGACGCAGAGAAACACGACGCTGAGAAACACGATGCAGAGAAACACGACGCAGAGAAACACGTTGTAGAGAAACACGACGCAGAGAAACATGACGCAGAGAAACGCGATGCAGAGAAACACGATACAGTGAAACACGTTCCAGAGAAACACGTTGCAGAGAAACCCAATGCTGAGAAACACGTTCCAGAGAAACACGTTCCAGAGAAACACGTTGCTGAGAAACACGGCTCCGAGAAACACGACACCGAGAAACACGACGCCGGGAAACACGACGCCGAGAAACACGACGCCGAGAAACACGAACGCAGAGAAAAATGACGCAGAGAAACATTACAGATAAACACGTTCCACAGAAACAAATTCTCGAGATAAACGCTGCAGAGAAACAGGTTGCAGTGAAACACGTTGCAGTGAAACACGTTGCAGTGAAACACGTTGCAGTGAAACACGTTGCAGTGAAACACGTTGCAGTGAAACATGTTGCAGAGAAACACGTTGCACAAAAAGATGTTGCAGAGAAACACGACGCAGAGAAACACGTTGTAGAGAAACACGTTGCAGAGAAACACGACGCAGAGAAACACGATGCAGAGAAACACGTAGAGAAATATGTTGCAGAGAAACACGTTGCAGAGAAACACGTTGCAGAGAAACACGTTACAGAGAAACACGTTACAGAGAAACACATTACAGTGAAACATGCAGTCGTTCAACGCCAGCGACAGGTCAGTGGGGTCTTCCCCAGCGTGCATACAACCACATGCTCCCTCATTGAACAACCTCAGCTCTGATTCCTATGATTCATGCCAAGCATAAGGTGTCGCAATGGAAACACATCCGGGAAATAAACGCGCCACGTTGTTTCCCCAGAAATAGGCAAGGCTCTCGCTGCCGATACGGCCCCCGGCACTTCCGGGTCAGAGGACGTGGACCATCAAAATAATCCAGGTCCTCTGACCCGGATAGTGCCCGCGCCGGCCACTTGCACGCCCCGGACCGCCCGACCACATTGCCCCCAGCTCCGAATGAAGCCCCCCCCTGCTCACCGACCGGCCCTCCCCCGACTGTGGCGGCCCCGGACTGAGTCCGCAGCCGCCATGCGAGGATCCCGGACGGTGTAAGCACATGTAAGCCACGCGGTCAGGAATTCGGCCAATCGGCAACGGAGCATCGCGGGACATGCCTCAGGCAATCACCGGAGGCGGTGGATACTTGGCACGGCGTACTCCATGAGCACGTCACTTTTCGGGGGGCAGGGAATTGAAAAACGGGCACCGGTCCCGATTTCGGTGCCAATACGGATTCTCCCCCCCCATCGCCAAACGCGATTTTGGCGTCAGTGAACGGGGAACCCAGCCCAGTCTCCAAATCGGAGAATCTAGCCCGTGGTCTCACCAATGCCCTGTATTTTTTTTAATATAAATTTAGAATACTCAATTCATTTTTCCAATTAAGGGGCAATTTAGTGTTGCCAATCCACTTCGGCTGCACATTTTGGGTTGTGGGGGTGAAACCCACGCAAACATGGTGAGATTGTGCAAGCTCCACACGGACAGTGACCTCGAGCCGGGATCAAACCTGGGACCTTGGCGCCGCGAGGCAGCAGTGCTAACCGCTGCACCACCGTGCAGCCCTACCAATGCCCTGTATAACTGAAGTATAAAATCCTTACATTTGGTTTCAATTGCTCTCATAATAAAGGATAACACTTTGTTTCCTTCTTGATTACTTGCTGCACCTACACACTAACCCAGGGGTGGGCAAACTACGGCCCGCGGGCCGCATGCGGCCCGCCAAAGGTATTTCTGTGGCCCACCAAGTCATTAAAAAAAAAAAAAAAAAATTTAAAAAAAAATTTTTTTTTTTTTTTTAATTTTTTTTTTTAAAAGGTTAATGGGTGGGGGGGGCTGTTGGGTTACTTACTGGTATAGGGTGGATACGTTGACTTGAGTAGGGTGATCATTGCTTGGCACAACGTCGAGGGCCGAAGGGCCTGTTCTGTGCTGTACTGTTCTATGTTCTATATGAGGCGCCCAGAATCATAACCGGGTGAAGTAATTATTTTACTTAATATACTATGCGGCCCTTTGTGAATTGTGAATTTCTGAATGCGGCCCTTGCACGGAAAAGTTTGCCCACCCCTGCACTAACCTATTGTGACTCATGCCCAGACCCCTTCACACCTCGGAATTCTGCAAGCATTCTCCATTTTAGTAACACTCTGCTTTTTTATTCTTCTTGCCAAAGTGAACAACTTCACATTTTCCCACATTATGTTCTATCCACCAGCTTTTTGTCCACTCACTCAACCTATTTAAATAGAACATAGAACAGTACAGCACAGAACAGGCCCTTCGGCCCTCAATGTTGTGCTGAGCAATGATCACCCTACTCAAACCCACGTATCCACCCTATACCCGTAACCCAACAACCCCCCCTTAACCTTACTTTTTGTAGGACACTACGGGCAATTTAGCATGGCCAATCCACCTAACCCGCACATCTTTGGACTGTGGGAGGAAACCGGAGCACCCGGAGGAAACCCACGCACACAGGGGGAGGACGTGCAGACTCCACACAGACAGTGACCCAGCCAGGAATCGAACCTGGGACCCTGGAGCTGTGAAGCATTCATGCTAACCACCATGCTACCCTGCTGCCCCATCATCTGCAAATCCCTCATGACTTCTTCACAACATACTTTCCTACCTATCACGGTGACATCTGCATATTTAGCTGCCATGTCTTCACTCCCCTCATCTAAGTCAGTGATATAAATTGTAAGAAGTTCGAGCCCCAGCAAAAACCCGTGCAGGACTCCAGTCATCACATCCTGCCAATCAGACAAAGACCCATTTACTCATACTCTCTGTTTCAAACCGGTTAGCCAATCTTCAATCCACGCTAATGTTTACCCCCTGCACCATGAGCTTTTATTTTTTTGTAATAATAATTGACACCTTAGGAAATGGTTTCTGGAAATCAAAGTATGGTACATCGACAAGTTCTCCTTTCTTTCGGTCCTCCTCTCTTACTAATTTATCCGGTTGATCTATTACTCTTATCGTTCAATATATGTATAAGAGTCTGTCCAACCGTTCCTCAGAAAACAATCCAATCATTCCAGGTGTCAATCTACCAAACCTCCTCCAGTGCACTTACATCCTTCCTCTGATAAGGAGGCCATAACTGCACAAAGTATTGACTTTGATGTCACCAACTTAAAAACTGCCAGAAACTTAGTTCTGATAAACTGATTGGAACCATCATGCGCCTTCTCGAAATACTTCCTCCCAATTCTGAAGGGAAACTTTGAAAGGCCGGTGTTGGGTTTTGGGGTCAGGGTAAAGGGTCAGTGTCGGGTTCGGGGGCAGGCTGAAGGGTCAGGGTTTGGACTCAGGGTTGGGGTTTGGGGTCAGGGTGAAGGGTCAGTTTCGGGATTTGGAGTCAGGGTGAAGGTTCGGTGTGGGATTTTGGGTCAGGGTAAAGGTCAGTGTCGGGTTTTGGTGTCAGGGTGAAGAATCAGAGTCGGGTTTTGGGGTCAGGGTGAAGGTCAGTGTCGGGTTTTGGGGTCAGGGTGAAGGTCAGTGTCGGGTTTTTGGGTCAGGGTGAAGGGCCAGTGTTGGGGTTAGGGTGAAGGGTCAGTGTTGGGGATTGGGGTTAGGGCGAAGGGTCAGTGTGGGGTTTGGGATCAGGCTGAAGGGTCAGTGTTGGGGTTTGGGGTTAGGGCGAAGGGTCAGTGTGGGGTTTGGAATCAGGCTGAAGGGTCAGTGTTGGGGTTTGGTGTCAGGGTGAAGGGTCAGTGTGGGGTTTGGGATCAGGGTGAAGGTCAGTGTGGGGTTTGGAATCAGGCTGAAGGGTCAGTGTTGGGGTTTGGTGTCAGGGTGAAGGGTCAGTGTGGGGTTTGGGGTCAGGGTGAAGGGTCGGTGTTGGGGTTTGGGATCAGGGTGAAGGGTCAGTGTGGGGTTTGGGGTCAGGGAGAAGGGTCGGTGTTGGGGTTTGGGATCAGGGTGAAGGGTCAGTGTGGGGTTTGGGGTCAGGGTGAAGGGTCAGTGTGGGGTTTGGGGTCAGGGTGAAGGGTCAGTGTGGGGTTTGGGGTCAGGGAGAAGGGTCGGTGTTGGGGTTTGGGATCAGGGTGAAGGGTCAGTGTGGGGTTTGGGGTCAGGGTGAAGGGTCAGTGTGGGGTTTGGGATCAGTGTGAAGGGTCAGTGTGGGGTTTGGGATCAGGGTGAAGGGTCAGTGTGGGGTTTGACATCAGAGTGAAAGATCAGTGTCACATTTGGGCTCAGGGTGAAGGGTCAGTGTTGGGATTTGGGGTTAGGGTGAAGGTTCAGTGTTGGGGTTTGGGTTAGGGGTCAGTGTTGGGGTTTGGGGTTAGGGTGAAGGTTCAGTGTTGGGGTTTGGGGTTAGGGTGAAGGGTCAGTGTTGGGGTTTGGGGTTAGGGTGAAGGTTCAGTGTTGGGGTTTGGGGTTAGGGTGAAGGGTCAGTGTTGGGGTTTGGGGTTAGGGTGAAGGTTCAGTGTTGGGGTTTGGGGTTAGGGGTCAGTGTTGGGGTTTGGGGTTAGGGTGAAGGTTCAGTGTTGGGGTTTGGGGTTAGGGTGAAGGGTCAGTGCTGGGGTTAGGGTGAAGGGTCAGTGTGGGGTTTGGGATCAGGGTGAAGGTCAGTGTGGGGTTTGGGGTTAGGGTGAAGGGTCAGTGTGGGGTTTGGGGTTAGGGTGAAGGGCCAGTGTGGGGTTTGGGATCAGGGTGAAGGGTCAGTGTTGGGGTTTGGGGTTAGGGTGAAGGGTCAGTGTTGGGGTTTGGGGTTAGGGTGAAGGGTCAGTGTTGGGGTTTGGGATCAGGGTGAAGGGCCAGTGTGGGGTTTGGGCTCAGGGTGAAGGGTCAGTGTTGGGGTTAAGGTGAAGGTCAGTGTGGGGTTTGGGGTTAGGGTGAAGGGTCAGTGTCGTGTTTTGGGGTCAGGGTGAAGGGTCGGTGTGGGGTTTGGTCTCAGGGTGAAGGGTCAGTGTTGGGGTTTGGGGTTAAGGTGAAGGTCAGTGTGGGGTTTGGGATCAGGGTGAAGGGCCAGTGTCGGAGTTTGGGATCAGGGTGAAGGGTCAGTGTTGGGGTTTGGGGTTAGGGTGAAGGGTCAGTGTTGGGGTTTGGGGTTAGGGTGAAGGGTCAGTGTTGGGGTTTGGGATCAGGGTGAAGGGCCAGTGTTGGGGTTTGGGGTTAGGGTGAAGGGTCAGTGTGGGGTTTGGGGTCAGGGTGAAGGGTCAGTGTTGGGGTTTGGGGTTAGGGTGAAGGGTCAGTGTTGGGGTTTGGGGTTAGGGTGAAGGGTCAGTGTTGGGGTTTGGGGTTAGGGTGAAGGGTCAGTGTTGGGTTTTGGGATCAGGGTGAAGGGCCAGTGTCGGACTTTGGTCTCAGGGTGAAGGGCCAGTGTGGGGTTTGGGCTCAGGGTGAAGGGTCAGTGTTAGGTTTGGGATAAGGGTGAAGGGTCAGTGTTGGGTTTGGAATCAGGGTGAAGGGTCAGTGTTGGGGTTTGGGATCAGGGTGAAGTGCCAGTGTCAGATTTGGGCTCAGAGTGAAGGGTCAGTGTCGGAGTTTGGGATCAGGGTGAAGGGTCGGTGTGGGGTTTGGGGTTAGGGTGAAGGGTCAGTGTGGGGTTTGGGGTTAGGGTGAAGGGTCAGTGTGGGGTTTGGGATCAGGGTGAAGGGTCAGTGTTGGGGTTTGGGGTTAGGGTGAAGGGTCAGTGTGGGGTTTGGGGTCAGGGTGAAGGGTCAGTGTTGGGGTTTGGGGTTAGGGTGAAGGGTCAGGGTCGGAGTTTGGGATCAGGGTGAAGGGTCAGTGTTGGGGTTTGGGGTTAGGGTGAAGGGCCAGTGTGGGTTTTGGGGTTAGTGTGAAGGGTCAGTGTGGGGTTTGGTCTCAGGGTGAAGGTCAGTGTCGGAGTTTGGGGTTAGGGTGAAGGGTCAGTGTGGGGTTTGGGATCAGGGTGAAGGGTCAGTGTTGGGGTTCGGGGTTAGGGTGAAGGGTCAGTGTTGGAGTTTGGGATCAGGGTGAAGGTCAGTGTCGGAGTTTGGGGTTAGGGTGAAGGGTCAGTGTGGGGTTTGGGATCAGGGTGAAGGGTCAGTGTTGGGGTTTGGGGTCAGGGTGAAGGGTCAGTGTTGGAGTTTGGGATCAGGGTGAAGGGTCAGTGTTGGGGTTTGGGGTTAGGGTGAAGGGTCAGTGTTGGGGTTTGGGGTTAGGGTGAAGGGTCAGTGTGGGGTTTGGTCTCAGGGTGAAGGGTCAGTGTTGGGGTTTGGAGTTAGGGTGAAGGTTCAGTGTTGGGGTTTGGGGTTAGGGGTCAGTGTTGGGGTTTCGGGTTAGGGTGAAGGTTCAGTGTTGGGGTTTGGGGTTAGGGTGAAGGGTCAGTGTTGGGGTTTGGGGTTAGGGTGAAGGTTCAGTGTTGGGGTTTGGGGTGAGGGTGAAGGTCAGTGTGGGGTTTGGGGTTAGGGTGAAGGGTCAGTGTGGGGTTTGGGGTTAGGGTGAAGGGTCAGTGTTGGGGTTTGGGGTGAGGGTGAAGGGTCAGTGTTGGGGTTTGGGGTTAGGGTGAAGGGTCAGTGTTGGGGTTTGGGATCAGGGTGAAGGGCCAGTGTTGGGGTTTGGGGTTAGGGTGAAGGGTCAGTGTTGGGATTTGGGGTTAGGGTGAAGGTTCAGTGTTGGGGTTTGGGGTTAGGGGTCAGTGTTGGGGTTTGGGGTTAGGGTGAAGGTTCAGTGTTGGGGTTTGGGGTTAGGGTGAAGGGTCAGTGTTGGGGTTTGGGGTTAGGGTGAAGGTTCAGTGTTGGGGTTTGGGGTTAGGGTGAAGGGTCAGTGTTGGGGTTTGGGGTTAGGGTGAAGGTTCAGTGTTGGGGTTTGGGGTTAGGGGTCAGTGTTGGGGTTTGGGGTTAGGGTGAAGGTTCAGTGTTGGGGTTTGGGGTTAGGGTGAAGGGTCAGTGCTGGGGTTAGGGTGAAGGGTCAGTGTGGGGTTTGGGATCAGGGTGAAGGTCAGTGTGGGGTTTGGGGTTAGGGTGAAGGGTCAGTGTGGGGTTTGGGGTTAGGGTGAAGGGCCAGTGTGGGGTTTGGGATCAGGGTGAAGGGTCAGTGTTGGGGTTTGGGGTTAGGGTGAAGGGTCAGTGTTGGGGTTTGGGGTTAGGGTGAAGGGTCAGTGTTGGGGTTTGGGATCAGGGTGAAGGGCCAGTGTGGGGTTTGGGCTCAGGGTGAAGGGTCAGTGTTGGGGTTAAGGTGAAGGTCAGTGTGGGGTTTGGGGTTAGGGTGAAGGGTCAGTGTCGTGTTTTGGGGTCAGGGTGAAGGGTCGGTGTGGGGTTTGGTCTCAGGGTGAAGGGTCAGTGTTGGGGTTTGGGGTTAAGGTGAAGGTCAGTGTGGGGTTTGGGATCAGGGTGAAGGGCCAGTGTCGGAGTTTGGGATCAGGGTGAAGGGTCAGTGTTGGGGTTTGGGGTTAGGGTGAAGGGTCAGTGTTGGGGTTTGGGGTTAGGGTGAAGGGTCAGTGTTGGGGTTTGGGATCAGGGTGAAGGGCCAGTGTTGGGGTTTGGGGTTAGGGTGAAGGGTCAGTGTGGGGTTTGGGGTCAGGGTGAAGGGTCAGTGTTGGGGTTTGGGGTTAGGGTGAAGGGTCAGTGTTGGGGTTTGGGGTTAGGGTGAAGGGTCAGTGTTGGGGTTTGGGGTTAGGGTGAAGGGTCAGTGTTGGGTTTTGGGATCAGGGTGAAGGGCCAGTGTCGGACTTTGGTCTCAGGGTGAAGGGCCAGTGTGGGGTTTGGGCTCAGGGTGAAGGGTCAGTGTTAGGTTTGGGATAAGGGTGAAGGGTCAGTGTTGGGTTTGGAATCAGGGTGAAGGGTCAGTGTTGGGGTTTGGGATCAGGGTGAAGTGCCAGTGTCAGATTTGGGCTCAGAGTGAAGGGTCAGTGTCGGAGTTTGGGATCAGGGTGAAGGGTCGGTGTGGGGTTTGGGGTTAGGGTGAAGGGTCAGTGTGGGGTTTGGGGTTAGGGTGAAGGGTCAGTGTGGGGTTTGGGATCAGGGTGAAGGGTCAGTGTTGGGGTTTGGGGTTAGGGTGAAGGGTCAGTGTGGGGTTTGGGGTCAGGGTGAAGGGTCAGTGTTGGGGTTTGGGGTTAGGGTGAAGGGTCAGGGTCGGAGTTTGGGATCAGGGTGAAGGGTCAGTGTTGGGGTTTGGGGTTAGGGTGAAGGGCCAGTGTGGGTTTTGGGGTTAGTGTGAAGGGTCAGTGTGGGGTTTGGTCTCAGGGTGAAGGTCAGTGTCGGAGTTTGGGGTTAGGGTGAAGGGTCAGTGTGGGGTTTGGGATCAGGGTGAAGGGTCAGTGTTGGGGTTCGGGGTTAGGGTGAAGGGTCAGTGTTGGAGTTTGGGATCAGGGTGAAGGTCAGTGTCGGAGTTTGGGGTTAGGGTGAAGGGTCAGTGTGGGGTTTGGGATCAGGGTGAAGGGTCAGTGTTGGGGTTTGGGGTCAGGGTGAAGGGTCAGTGTTGGAGTTTGGGATCAGGGTGAAGGGTCAGTGTTGGGGTTTGGGGTTAGGGTGAAGGGTCAGTGTTGGGGTTTGGGGTTAGGGTGAAGGGTCAGTGTGGGGTTTGGTCTCAGGGTGAAGGGTCAGTGTTGGGGTTTGGAGTTAGGGTGAAGGTTCAGTGTTGGGGTTTGGGGTTAGGGGTCAGTGTTGGGGTTTCGGGTTAGGGTGAAGGTTCAGTGTTGGGGTTTGGGGTTAGGGTGAAGGGTCAGTGTTGGGGTTTGGGGTTAGGGTGAAGGTTCAGTGTTGGGGTTTGGGGTGAGGGTGAAGGTCAGTGTGGGGTTTGGGGTTAGGGTGAAGGGTCAGTGTGGGGTTTGGGGTTAGGGTGAAGGGTCAGTGTTGGGGTTTGGGGTGAGGGTGAAGGGTCAGTGTTGGGGTTTGGGGTTAGGGTGAAGGGTCAGTGTTGGGGTTTGGGATCAGGGTGAAGGGCCAGTGTTGGGGTTTGGGGTTAGGGTGAAGGGTCAGTGTTGGGGTTTGGGGTTAGGGTGAAGGGTCAGTGTTGGGGTTTGGTGTTAGGGTGAAGGGTCAGTGTCAGGTTTTGGGGTCAGGGTGAAGGTTTGGTCTCAGGGTGAAGTGTCAGTGTGGGGTTTGGGGTTAGGTTGAAGGTCAGTGTGGAGTTTGGGGTCAGGGTGAAGGGCCAGTGTGGAGTTTGGTCTCAGGGTGAAGGGTCAGTGTCGGGGTTTGGGGTCAAGGTGAAGGGTCAGTGTGGAGTTTGGTCTCAGGGTGAAGGGTCAGTGTCGGGTTTTGGGGTCAAGGTGAAGGGTCAGTGTTGGGGTTTGGGGTTAGGGTGAAGGGTCAGTGTGGGGTTTGGTCTCAGGGTGAAGGGTCAGTGTTGGGGTTTGGTTCAGGGTGAAGGGTTAGTCTCGGAGTTTGAGGTCAGGGTGAAGGGTCAGTGTTGGGGTTTGGTCTCAGGGTGAAGGGTCAGTGTTGGGGTTTGGTCTCAGAGTGAAGGGTCAGTGTTGGGGTTAAGGTGAAGGTCAGTGTGGGGTTTGGGGTTAGGGTGAAGGGTCAGTGTCGTGTTTTGGGGTCAGGGTGAAGGGTCGGTGTGGGGTTTGGTCTCAGGGTGAAGGGTCAGTGTTGGGGTTTGGGGTTAAGGTGAAGGTCAGTGTGGGGTTTGGGATCAGGGTGAAGGGCCAGTGTCGGAGTTTGGGATCAGGGTGAAGGGTCAGTGTTGGGGTTTGGGGTTAGGGTGAAGGGTCAGTGTTGGGGTTTGGGGTTAGGGTGAAGGGTCAGTGTTGGGGTTTGGGGTTAGGGTGAAGGGTCAGTGTTGGGGTTTGGGGTTAGGGTGAAGGGTCAGTGTCGGGTTTTGGGGTCAGGGGGAAGGGTCAGTGTTGGGGTTTGGGGTTAGGGTGAAGGGTCATTGTGGGGTTTGGGGTTAGGGTGAAGGGTCAGTGTGGAGTTTGGTCTCAGGGTGAAGGGTCAGTGTCGGGTTTTGGGGTCAGGGTGAAGGCTCAGTGTTGGGGTTTGGGGTTAGGGTGAAGGGTCAGTGTTGGGGTTTGGGGTTAGGGTGAAGGGTCAGTGTCGGGTTTTGGGGTCAGGGTGAAGGGTCAGTGTTGGAGTTTGGGGTCAGGCTGAAGGGTCAGTGTCAGGTAAAGGCTTTATGGTCAGGATAAAGGCTTGATGGTCAGTGCGAAGCGTCAGTGTCGGGGTTTAAGGGCAGTGTTGGAGTTTGGGGTCAGGCTGAAGAGTCAGTGTTTGGTTTGGGGTCAGTGTCAGGGTGAAGGGTCAGTTTTGGTGATGGGACCAGAGGTGATAGGGGCAGTTGTGAAGGGTCAGAATCGAGGGTTAGGGGGAGTTATGAAGGGTCATTACGGAAGGGATGAGAGAATTCAGAAGGCTCTATACTGAAGGGATGGGGAGTTCAGAAGGATCAGTACCAGGAGGGGGAGTGCGGAAGTGTCAGTATGGAGGGGAGGCGGGAGTTCAGAAGGGTCAGTATGGAGGGGATGGGGGAGCTCAGAAGGGTCAGTATGGAGGGGAGGCGGGAGTTCAGAAGGGTCAGTATGGAGGGGATGGGGGAGTTCAGAAGGGTCAGTATGGAGGGGATGGGGGAGCTCAGAAGGGTCAGTATGGAGAGGATGGGGGAGCTCAGAAGGGTCAGTATGGAGGGGATGGGGGAGCTCAGAAGGGTCAGTATGGAGGGATGGGGGAGCTGAGAAGGGTCAGTATGGAGGGGATGCGGGAGTTCAGAAGGGTCAGTATGGAGGGGATGGGGGAGTTCAGAAGGGTCAGTCAGTATGGAGGGGATGGGGGAGCTCAGAGGGGTCAGTATGGAGGGGATGGGGGAGTTCAGAAGGGTCAGTATGGAGGGGATGGGGGAGTTCAGAAGGGTCAGTATGGAGGGGATGCAGGAGTTCAGAAGGGTCAGTCAGTATGGAGGGGATGGGGGAGCTCAGAGGGGTCAGTATGGAGGGGATGGGGGAGTTCAGAAGGGTCAGTATGGAGGGGATGGGGGAGCTCAGAAGGGTCAGTATGGAGGGGATGGGGGAGCTCAGAAGGGTCAGTATGGAGGGGATGGGGGAGCTCAGAAGGGCCAGTATGGAGGGGATGGGGGAGCTCAGAAGGGTCAGTATGGAGGGGATGGGGGAGCTCAGAAGGGTCAGTATGGAGGGGAGGCGGGGCTAAGAAGGGTCAGTATGGAGGGGATGGGGGAGTTCAGAAGTGTCTGTATGGAGGGGATGGGGGAGCTCAGAAGGGTCAGTATGGAGGGGATGGGGGAGTTCAGATGGGTCAGTATGGAGGGGATGGGGGAGCTAAGAATTTACAGAATTTACAGTGCAGAAGGAGGCAATTCGGCCCACCGAGACTGCACCGGCTCCTGGAAAGAGCACCCTACCCAAGGTTAACACCTCCACCCTATCCCCATCACCCAGTAACTCCACCCAACACTAAGGGCAATTTATCATGTCAAGGTTTATTTCACCGCAGATTCCCCATCTCCCGTCTTTCCGTCTGCCACTGGTGCGTGTTGGAAGGAATTCCAAGTGGATTCTCGACCTCTTGACCACATTGCAGATGCAGCTTCCCTTGGCCTCGTACCCTAACCTTCTGACCCAGAGGCAGGGAAACCAATAAATCCCAAACTTCACAAATTCCCGGCTGAAGCAGGGATGGCAATGTTAACTTTAGGAGAGGATGTATTGAAGCAGATGACTGGGGAGAGGAAGGGAAGGGCCTGCTGGAGATGAAGAGGGGTGGGGGGCGGGGTGGATTGCAGAGGTAGCGTGCCAGAGTGGGGTGGGGGGTGAGAGCAGGGCAACTTCATTTGGCATGCAGTGAAAAACCAGTTTCCCCCAGGGCAGACTTCAGGAGTTTGGTACCCGGGAATTTCGAGATGGATTGGAGGTGGGTTCGACCCTCCCCCCCCCCCCCCCCCCACCCCGCCTACTTTAGCATCTCGCACATTAAAAGGTCACCTCACCAGAATTTAACTCCCCATCCAAAAACTCCCCTCTCCAACCACCCAGCAGTCATAAATTAGAACGATCACTTTACAATTGCTCCAAAGTGACGTGCGAGGGAGACGTCTTCCTCTTCAGAAGGGGCTGGGCAGTCTGTAAATGCCAGCCTGTGCCTGAGATCGGGTGGTAGAAACGCAAGTTGGCGTGGAGCATGATCGATGTCGGAAAGGATGGAGGGAGGATTAGCGGGGAAGGGCGGAGCAGTGGCCAAAGAGTGAAAGTGAGAGTGAAGTTTGTCTGATGACCTTTAAATATGGCACCCAAATCTTCAAACTCATGAGGTCACAGCAGAGATCATAGAATTTACAGTGCAGAAGGAGGCCATTCAGCCCATCGAGTCTGCACCGGCTCTTGGAAAGAGCACCCTACCCATGGTCAACAAATCCACCCTATCCCCATAACCCCATAACCCAGTAACCCCACCCAGCACTAAGGGCAATTTTGGACTCTAAGGGCAATTTATCATGGCCAATCCACCTAAGCTGCACATCTTTGGACTGTGGGAGGAAACCGGAGGACCCGGAGGAAACCCACGCACACACGGGGAGGATGTGCAGACTCCGCAGAGACAGGAATCGAACCTGGGACCCTGGAGCTGTGAAGCGATTGTGCTATCCACAATGCTACCGTGCTGCCCCACCAGATGGTGACTGACTGCCCACCTGCACTGTGAGAAGCGGCAAGCTCCTCGTCGATACATATTTCATGAACTGACCAGGACAAGATGGGCGAGTGAGATCCCCCACCCCCCGGCACCCCATCTGCAGTCACCACGCCTCGAACAAGAATCACTCCTGCCTCCCGACCGCGCCACAGGATTTAGACTCCAGAATGTGAGTGTCTCCCCTTCTCCATTTCATCATCTAAGGTGTCCGCCTCAGCGCTGCCACCATGGTAGACTATCTCAAACATCCTCAAATAACACGGCACACTGTTGCCTGGTCTTCAATGGCTCCGAATGCTTGCCATGTCAAACATGTGCCTAAGCAGTGACCTTGCAAGGTGAATGGTCAATCATGTAGGAGGCACTACACTGCCGGGAAAAACTGAAATACGGAGGATGAGAGGCAGGAGACAGAGCAGGACACGGGGATACAAGTATCTGGGATCACTGACAGGCGCCTGGAGATTGCTGAGGGTAGGACTAAAGGTGCTTCCACAATACCTGTCAGCTCCAGCTGCGTATCCAAACCCGGATTCTCACATTCTGTCCCTTTGTTCATTCTTATTTCTGCAAAAGAAAAAAAAAATAATGCTTAAGAACCATTTAGAATAAATTAGAGCCAGAGATAGAGGCACCAGAGAGACAGAGAGAGTGAGAGACAGGTGATTAAGAAGGCAAATGGAATTTTGTCCTTCATTGCTAGAGGGATGGAGTTTAAGACTAGGGAGGTTATGCTGCAATTGTATAAGGTGTTAGTGAGGCCACACCTGGAGTATTGTGTTCAGTTTTGGTCTCCTTACTTGAGAAAGGATGTACTGGCACTGGAGGGTGTGCAGAGGAGATTCACTAGGTTAATCCCAGAGCTGAAGGGGTTGGATTATGAGGAGAGGTTGAGTAGACTGGGACTGTACTCATTGGAATTTAGAAGGATGAGGGGGGATCTTATAGAAAAATTTAAAATTATGAAGGGAATAGATAGGATAGATGCGGGCAGGTTGTTTCCACTGGCGGGTGAAAGCAGAACTAGGGGGCATAGCCTCAAAATAAGGGGAAGTAGATTTAGGACTGAGTTTAGGAGGAACTTCTTCACCCAAAGGGTTGTGAATCTATGGAATTCCTTGCCCAGTGAAGCAGTTGAGGCTCCTTCATTAAATGTTTTTAAGGTAAAGATAGATAGTTTTTTGAAGAATAAAGGGATTAAGGGTTATGGTGTTCGGGCCGGAAAGTGGAGCTGAGTCCACAAAAGATCAGCCATGATCTCATTGAATGGCGGAGCAGGCTCGAGGGGCCAGATGGCCTACTCCTGCTCCTAGTTCTTATGTTCTTATGAGAGAGAGAAAGGCAGAGAGAGAGAGAGAGAGAGAAGCAGAGAGAGAGTGAGAGACAGAGAGAGAAAGGCAGAGAGAAAGAGCGAGTGAAAGAGAGTGAGAGAGAGAGAGAGGCAGAGAGGGGGGGGGGGGGGGCAGACAGAGCGAGAGGCAGAGAGAGAGAGGCAGAGAGAGAGAGAGAGAGAGAGAGAGAGAAGCAGCGAACGAGTGAAAGAGAGGCAGAGAGAAAGAGCGAGTGAGAGAGGGAGAGAGAGGCAGAGAGAGAGAATGAGAGAGAGAGGCAGATAGAGCGAGAGGCAGAGAGTGAGAGAAAGAGGCAGAGAGAGAGTGAGTGAGAGAGAGAGAGAGGCAGAGAGAGAGAGTGAGAGGCAGGGAGGGTGACAGAGAGTGGCAGAGAGTGAGAGAGAGGGTGAGAGGCGATCAAGAAAGAGAACAATAGAGGGCGAAATTCTCCGACACCCAGCAGGGTCGGAGAATCGCCTGGGGGCGCATAAAATCCCGCCCCCGCCGTGGCAGAGATGCTTCGCCACCCGGGAAGTGGCGGGGGCAGGAATCTCGCCACTCCGATCGGAGAGGCCCCTGCGGCGATTCTCCGGCCCGGATGGGCCGAAGTCCCGCTGCTGGGAGGCCTCTCCCGCCGCCGAGGTTTAAACCACCTCTGGAACGGCGGGATCAGCGGTGCGAGCAGGCTCACGGGGCCCTGGGGGGGGGGGGGGGGGGGGCGGGGGACGATCGAACCCCGGGGGGTGCCTCCACGGTGGCCTGGCCCGCGATCGGGGCCCCCCCTCAGAGTCCGGGCCAGTGCCCTGGCTGCACTAGTTTCTTCCGCGTCCGCCACGGCCTCCGCCATGGTGGAAGCGGAAGAGAACCCCACATCGCGCATGCGCCGGCAGTGTCGTCAGCGGCCGCTGTCACTGCCGGCGCATGCGCGGACCGGCGAAAGCCTTTCGGCCAGCCCCGCTGCCGGGGGAGCCGGTTTTTTGCGCCGGTCTTCTGGTGGCAACCGCTCCGGCGCGGGGCTGGCCCCCAAAGGTGGGGAGAATTCCCCACCTTTGGGGAGGCGCAACCCCTGAGTGGTTAGCGCCACTCCTCTACTCCGGGACCCTCCGTCACGCCGGGCAGGGGAGAATGCCGCCCAGAGTAAGAGACACAGACAGAGACACAGAAAGAGACAGACAAGGAGAGGGAGGGAGAGGGAGTGAAAGAGAGTGAGAGTGAGACGTGATGTGTTGGGTAAGCTGGGTCTATGTGGACTGCGTTTGACGCAGTGTAGAGAGAGACAGGCTTCCAACACTTGATGAGATGCAACACAATTTTATTTAACATTTAACTATATTACATGCTTAACTGTGGGTTGACACTATGCTGACTTGACTGGAGACCTGAGGCTAGCCTGACCAGACTAACTGACTACCACATGGTGTTTGTTCTAGTTGCTGCTCACGGGCTCTGACCGTCTCAGTGGCTGGGTCCCGAGAGAGCAGGAGAACTAGTGCCCTCTGGCTTTATAGTGGTCGTGTCCTGTCTGGTGATTGGCTGCTGTGTTCTGTGTGCTCACTGGTCATCCTGTGTCAATCACTGCCCGTCTGCACTCCATCATATACATGGATGTATATTATGACAAGACGGAGAGTGAGACGGCTAGGAAGGCCGTGCCGTAAATCTCGGCCAAGGGGCCTTGTCGCTGGCTTCAAGGCCCGGCGCGCCGAGAATGACGCAGCCGGCCTAATGAAGTCAGCCGCGCATGCGCAGGTTGGCCGGCTCCAACTCGCGCATGCGCGGCTGACGTCACGACGGCTGACGGCTCAAACCTGCGCATGCACGGTTGCCGCTTTCCCCTCCGCTGCCCCTCAAGACGTGGCCGCTTGATCTGGCGGGGCGGTGGAGGGGAAGGAGTGCATCCCTTTGAGACGCCGGCCCGAAGATCGGTGCCCACCGATCGCGGGCCAGTCCCCTCCCGAGCACAGTCGTGGTGCTCACTCCCCTCTCCGCCCCCCACGAGCCACAAACGGCTTTTGGCGCCATGTTGAAGCCGGCAGCGACCAGGTGTGGTTGCCGCCGGCGTGAACCGGTCGGGAACGGCAGGCCGCTCGGCCCATCCGGGTTGGAGAATCGCGGGCCGCCGTTTTTTACGGTGGCCCGCGATTCTCCGGGCAGCGTGTCCCAAAACGCGACACGCCATTTTGGGGGGGGGGGGGGGGGGGGAGAATCACGGGGGGTGCCAGAGCGGCCCTCCCGCGATTCTCCCACCCGGCGTGGGAGCCGAGAATTCCGCCCAGTGAGTGAGAGGGAGAGAGAGAGAGAGAAACAGAAAGAGTGGGAGTGGGAGTGAGAGAGAGAGACAGACAGAGAGAGTGAGAGAGAGTGTGACGGACAGACAGAGAGAGATAGACAGACAGAGAGAGTGAGAGTGAGAGAGAGATGATCAAGAAAGAGAACGACAGAGAGAGACAGAGAGAGAGGCAGAAAGAGACAAACAAGGAGAGGGAGAGAGAGTGAAGGAGAGATGTTCAAGAGAGTAAATCATAAAGAGACAGAGACGGGTAAAAGACGCAGAGAGAGTGAGAGACTGACAGAGGAAGAGAGAGAGAGCGAGAGAGACAGACAGAGGAAGAGAGAGTGACTGGTTTCTGAGGTTAAGTGCTGACGCCAACAGAGGATCCGTGGAGTTCCACATCAGAACAATCGGCGCCACATCCGCACCGATTCCGCTACCGGTGAGGGGCTAGCACCAGCGTCACATGGGCAGAACACAGGAAAAATGGTCCAGCAATCACCGGGTCCGTAATGGACACGTGCAGGACTGACAAGCTGCAGCCGCGCGTACACTATACACCACCTCACACCCACCACCAATCGCGCCCGAAAGGATGGCGGCAGTTGTGCTGGACTGCGTACATGTTCACCCTAATCCCACAGCCCATCTCCTGGCTACCCCCCACTTCACCCCCCGGCCCTGCACAAGCCCCTGGCCAGCGGCAGAATTGTTGGCAAAGTACGGCAGTGCTGGACACTATCCGTACGCCCTCTCTCTCTCTCTGCAGTCACCATGCCAGGTTCATGATTGAGAGCACACGTGGCCTACGCCGTCGGGAACGAGCGTGCATCGCAATGACGCCGATTTGGAGGGAGCGGAGCATCGTGACCCGGCGTCAAACCACCGCATGCCACGATTTCAGCTTCTGGAGCTATTCTCCGCCTGATTGCCGTTCCCGATTTCGGCGTCGGGCAATGGACAATTCCGCCCGGAGAAAGAGAGACCAAGAGAGATAATTGAGAGAAAGAGAGAACAAGAGAAACAGAGTGAGAGAGACAGAGTGAGAAGGGAGTGAGACAGAAAACAATCGAGAGAAAGAGAAACAGAGTGAGACACAGAGGGCTGGAATCTCCGATTTTGAGGCTATGTCCAGAGGAAGTGTCTGCTTTTACAATGAAAAAGTTGGTGCTCCACCCACATAAAACGCACCACCTTCCTGATATAAACGCATGAAGAATTGCAGGGTCTGTGGCCATGCAACATGGCAGCGGCCGCACGGGGACCCGGCCTACCAAAAACTGCGCGCCTGGTAACAAGCCTCACCATCCCTGGGCCACCCCCCCACCACTCCCCCCAGACCCCAATGAAGGCCCCGCTGCCAGGGGAATGCCCCCCCCCCCCCCCCCCCCCCCCCCCACCGACTGTGGACTCTGTCGACAGCCACCACGCAGGGTCCACGAGGGGCATCACGGTAGCATTGTGGATAGCACAATGGCTTCACAGCTCCAGGGTCCCAGGTTCGATTCCGGCTTGGGTCACTGTCTGTGCGGAGTCTGCACATCCTCCCCGTGTGTACGCGGGTTTCCTCCGGTGCTCCGGTTTCCTCCCACAGTCCAAGGATGTGCAGGTTAGGTGGATTGGCCATGCTAAATTGCCCTTAGTGTCCAAAATTGCCCTTAGTGTTGGGTGGGGTTATGGTGATAGGGTGGAGGAGTTGACCTTGGGTAGGGTGCTCTTTCCAAGAGCCGGTGCAGACTCGATGGGCCGAATGGCCTCCTTCTGCACTGTAAATTTTATGATTATGAAAATAAAAATAAACAATAAGTGTTCCACGCCATCGGGCACTCGGCCCATCAGGGGCAGAGCATCGGGGGAGGGCCTCAGGTGACTTCCTGAGACCATCCCGACGGTGTGCGAGGATGCTGTTCTTGAGGGGGTGGAGATTCGCAAAAGCAGATTCACGTCAGTTGTAATGAAGTGCTTCGAGAGGCTGATCATGAAGCGCATCACCTCCATACTCCCAGAACGCCTTGACCCACTTCAATTCGCATACCGTCGCAACCGGTCCACATCAGACGCCATTTCCCTGGCCCTACACTCATCCCTAGAGCATCTCGAAAACAAGGACTCCTACATCAGACTCCTATTTATTGACTACAGCTCCGCCTTCAACACCATAATCCCAGTTAAGGTCATATCAAAGCTCCAAAACCGAGGACTTGCCTCTCCACTCTGCAACTGGATCCTCCATTTTCTGACAAACAGACCACAATCAGTAAGAATGAACAACAACACCTCCTCCACAATAGTCCTCAATACCGGTGCCCCACAAGGCTGTGTACTTAGCCCCCTACTCTACTCCCTGTACACATACGACTGCGTGGCAAAACTTGGTTCCAACTCCATCTACAAGTTTGCTGACGATACGACTATAGTGGGCCGGATCTCGAATAACGACGAGTCAGAATACAGGAGGGAGATAGGGAACCTAGTGGAGTGGTGTAACGACAACAATCTCTTCCTCAATGCCAGCAAAACTAAAGAGCTGGTCATCGACTTCAGGAAGCAAAGTACTGTACACACCCCTGTCAGCATCAACGGGGCCGAGGTTGACATCACCAAAAATCTGTCCTGGTCCACTCACGTCGACGCTATCACCAAGAAAGCACAACAGCGCCTATACTTCCTCAGGAAACTAAGGAAATTCGGCATGTCCACATTAACCTTTACCGACTTTTATAGATGCACTATAGAAAGCATCCTATCGGGCTGCATCACAGCCTGGTATGGCAACTGCTCGGCCCAGGACCGCAAGGAACTTCAGAGAGTCGTGAATACCGCCCAGTCCATCACACAAACCTGCCTCCCATCCATGGACTCCATCTACACCTCTCGCTGCCAGGGGAAAACGGGCAGCATAATCAAGGATCCCTCCCACCCGGCTTACTCGCTTTTCCAACTTCTTCCATCGGGCAGGAGATACAGAAGTCTGAGAACACGCACGAACAGACTCAAAAACAGCTTCTTCCCCACTGTCACCAGACTCCTAAATGACCCTCTTATTGACTGACCTCATTAACACTACACCCTGTATGCTTCATCCGATGCCAGTACTTATGTAGTTACATTGTATATCTTGTGTTGCCCTATTATGTATTTTCTTGTATTTTCTTGAATTTTGTTTAATTCCCTTTTCTTCCTGTACTGAATGATCTGTTGAGCTGCTTGCAGAATAATACTTTTCACTGTACCTCGGTACACGTGACAATAAACAAATCCAATCCAATCCAATCCAATTTCAGCACATACGGGGATTCTCCAGCCGATCGCCGAATCCGATTATGGATACAGCGAGCGGAGAATCCATTCCAGGGAGTGAGAAACAGAGGGCGGGATTCTCCAACCCCCCCCGCCGGGTCGGAGAATCGCCGGGGGGGGGGGGCATGAATCCCGCCCCTGCCAGCTGCCGAATTCTCCGGCGCTGGGGATTTGGCGAGGCTGAGAATCGCGCCGTGCCGGTCGGGGTAAGTTGGTAGCGGCCACCCCCCCGGCGATTCTCCGGCCCGCGATGGGCCGAGTGGCCGCCCGTTTTCGGCCGGTCCTGTCGGCGTATGTTACGACAGGTACTTACCGGCAGGACCTGGTGGCTGCGTGGGCGGCCTCCAGGGTCCTCCCGCGCCGGCCATCAGAGGCCCTTCGGTGCAGGTTGATGCGGTGACAAGCCCCTTCCATGCCGGCCAGCGCGGCGCAAACCACTCCAGGGCCGGCCTAGCCTCTGAAGGTGAGGAGGATTCCGCACCTACGGGGCGGCCCAACGCCGGTGTGGTTCACGCCAAACCTTCGCGCCAGAGTTGCCCACCCCGCCGGTTTCCGAAGAATCCAGCCCAGACAGTGAGAGACAGAGGGCTGGATTCTCCCGCCGTGCCTGCTCGCCGACCAGAATCTCCTACCCAATGTCAATGGGCCTTTACTTTTTTTAAATATAAGTTGAGAGTACACAATTCATTTTTTTCAATTAAGGGACAATTTAGCGTAGCCAATCCACTTAGCTTGCACATCTTTTGGTTGTGGGGCGAAACCCACGCAAACACGGGGAGAATGTGCAAACTCCACATGGACAGTGATTCAGGGCCGAGTTTGAAGCTGTGACTTCATCGCCGTGAGGCAGCAGGGCTGATCCAATGCGCCACCTTGCTGCTCCTGTCAATGGACCTTTAAATGGTCAACGTCCCACCCGTGGCGATTTTGCAGCAGGCGGAGGGGAAGAATCCAGCCCAGAGAGTGAAAGACAAAGAAAGAGACACAGTGAGAGACAGACTGAGAGTGAGAGACAGACTGAGAGTGAGAGACAGAGAAAGAGACACAGTGAGAGACAGACTGAGAAAGAGACACAGTGAGAGACAGACTGAGAGTGAGAGACAGACTGAGAGTGAGAGACAGAGAATGGGCGAGAGAAAGAGGGACAGAGAGTGAGAGACAGAGAAAATTGAGAGAAAGAGAAACTGAGGCAGATAGACAAGAGATCGAGAGAGAGTGAATGTTTGAGACAGAGAGCAAGAGTGTTTGAGGATCAGAGAGGGAACCGAGAATAGGGGAGATATTGAGAGTTGGCGGGATAAAGTGGGAGAACTGACAGATTATTTCTGTGTATCAAGAGATGGAGCCCCATGCACAGATCAGGAAAGGCCCAGGCTCCAACTTTGGTTACAGTGATCGAGTTCACTCCCGGTGTAGGGGACTGGAAACCTGTGCATGGAGCAGGAAAGGCCCTGGCTCTGTCCTCGGCCTATAGTGATAGAGTTTGCTCCCGGTGTAGGGGACTGGAACCCTGTGCATAGAGCAGGAAAGGCCCTGGCTCTGTCCTCGGCCTATAGTGATAGAGTTGACTCCCGGTGTAGGGGACTGGAACCCTGTGCATGGAGCAGGAAAGGCCCTGGCTCTGTCCTCGGCCTATAGTGATAGAGTTGACTCCCGGTGTCGGGGACTGGAACCCTGTGCATGGAGCAGGAAAGGCCCTGGCTCTGTCCTCGGCCTATAGTGAGAGAGTTGACTCCCGGTGTAGGGGACTGGAACCCTGTGCATGGAGCAGGAAAGGCCCTGGCTCTGTCCACGGCCTATAGTGATAGAGTTGACTCCCGGTAGAGGGGACTGGAGCCCCATGCACAGATCAGGAAAGGCCCAGGCTCCAACTTTGGTTACAGTGATCGAGTTCACTCATGGTGTAGGGGACTGGAACCCTGTGCATGGAGCAGGAAAGGCCCTGGCTTTGTCCTCGGCCTATAGTGATAGAGTTCACTCCCGGTGTAGGGGACTGGAACCCTGTGCATGGAGCAGGAAAGGCCCTGGCTCTGTCCTCGGCCTATAGTGATAGAGTTGACACCCGGTGTCGGGGACTGGAACCCTGTGCATGGAGCAGGAAAGGCCCTGGCTCTGTCCTCGGCCTATAGTGATAGAGTTGACTCCCGGTGTAGGGGACTGGAGCCCCATGCACAGATCAGGAAAGGCCCAGGCTCCGACTTTGGTTACAGTGATTGAGTTCACTCCCGGTGTAGGGGACTGGAACCCTGTGCATAGAGCAGGAAGGGCCCTGGCTCTGTCCTCGGCCTATACTAATAG
The DNA here is from genome assembly GCF_902713615.1 of Scyliorhinus canicula. Classification (NCBI taxonomy): domain Eukaryota; kingdom Metazoa; phylum Chordata; class Chondrichthyes; order Carcharhiniformes; family Scyliorhinidae; genus Scyliorhinus; species Scyliorhinus canicula. Next base: position 96,910,586 of record NC_052157.1, read on the forward strand.
AGTTCACTCCCGGTGTAGGGGACTGGAACCCTGTGCATAGAGCAGGAAGGGCCCTGGCTCTGTCCTCGACCTATACTAATAGAGTTCACTCGCGGTGTAGGGGACTGGAACCCTGTGCATAGAGCAGGAAGGGCCCTGGCTCTGTCCTCGGCCTATAGTGATAGAGTTGACTCCCAGTTGCGGGGACTGGAACCCTGTGCATAGAGCAGGAAAGGCCCTGGCTCTGTCCCCGGCCTATAGTGATGGAGTTGACTCCCGGTGTAGGGGACTGGAACCCTGTGCATGGAGCAGGAAAGGCCCTGGCTCTGTCCTCGGCCTATAGTGATAGAGTTGACTCCCGGTATAGGGGTCTGGAGCCCCATGCACAGATCAGGAAAGGCCCAGGCTCCAACTTTGGTTACAGTGATCGAGTTCACTCATGGTGTAGGGGACTGGAACTCTGTGCATGGAGCAGGAAAGGGACCTGGCTCTGTACTCGGCCTATAGTGATAGAGTTCTCTCCTGGTTTAGGGGACTGGAACCCTGTGCATGGAGCAGGAAAGGCCCTGGCTCTGTCCTCGGCCTATAGTGATAGAGTTGACTCCCGGTGTCGGGGACTGGAACCCTGTGCATGGAGCAGGAAAGGCCCTGGCTCTGTCCTCGGCCTATAGTGATAGAGTTGACTCCCGGTGTAGGGGACTGGAGCCCCATGCACAGATCAGGAAAGGCCCTGGCTCTGTCCTCGGCCTATAGTGATAGAGTTGACTCCCGGTGTAGGGGACTGGAACCCTGTGCATGGAGCAGGAAAGGCCCTGGCTCTGTCCTCGGCCTATAGTGATAGAGTTCACTCCCGGTGTAGGGGACTGGAACCCTGCGCATGGAGCAGGAAAGGCCCTGGCTCTGTCCTCGGCCTATAGTGATAGAGTTGACACCCGGTGTCGGGGACTGGAACCCTGTGCATAGAGCAGGAAGGGCCCTGGCTCTGTCCTCGGCCTATAGTGATAGAGTTGACTCCCAGTGTCAGGGACTGGAACCCTGTGCATAGAGCAGGAAAGGCCCTGGCTCTGTCCCCGGCCTATAGTGATGGAGTTGACTCCCGGTGTAGGGGACTGGAACCCTGTGCATGGAGCAGGAAAGGCCCTGGCTCTGTCCTCGGCCTATAGTGATAGAGTTGACTCCCGGTATAGGGGTCTGGAGCCCCATGCACAGATCAGGAAAGGCCCAGGCTCCAACTTTGGTTACAGTGATCGAGTTCACTCATGGTGTAGGGGACTGGAACTCTGTGCATGGAGCAGGAAAGGGACCTGGCTCTGTCCTCGGCCTATAGTGATAGAGTTCTCTCCTGGTTTAGGGGACTGGAACCCTGTGCATGGAGCAGGAAAGGCCCTGGCTCTGTCCTCGGCCTATAGTGATAGAGTTGACTCCCGGTGTCGGGGACTGGAACCCTGTGCATGGAGCAGGAAAGGCCCTGGCTCTGTCCTCGGCCTATAGTGATAGAGTTGACTCCCGGTGTAGGGGACTGGAGCCCCATGCACAGATCAGGAAAGGCCAGGCTCCGACTTTGGTTACAGTGATCGAGTTCACTCCCGGTGTAGGGGACTGGAACCCTGTGCATGGAGCAGGAAAGGCCCTGGCTCTGTCCTCGGCCTATAGTGATAGAGTTCACTCCCGGTGTAGGGGACTGGAACCCTGCACATGGAGCAGGAAAGGCCCTGGCTCTGTCCTCGACCTATAGTGATAGAGTTGACTCCCGGTGTAGGGGACTGGAGCCCCATGCACAGATCAGGAAAGGTCCAGGCTCCGACTTTGGTTACAGTGATCGAGTTCACTCCCGGTGTAGGGGACTGGAACCCTGTGCATAGAGCAGGAAGGGCCCTGGCTCTGTCCTCGGCCTATAGTGATAGAGTTGACTCCCGGTGTCGGGGACTGGAACCCTGTGCATAGAGCAGGAAAGGCCCTGGCTCTGTCCTCGGCCTATAGTGATAGAGTTCACTCCCGGTGTCGGGGACTGGAAACCTGTGCATAGAGCAGGAAGGGCCCTGGCTCTGTCCTCGGCCTATACTAATAGAGTTCACTCCCGGTGTAGGGGACTGGAACCCTGTGCATAGAGCAGGAAAGGCCCTGGCTCTGTACTCGGCCTATAGTGATAGAGTTCATTCCCGGTGTAGGGGACTGGAGCCTGGCGCACAGAACAGGAAAGGCCTATGCACACGGTTGCGCAGTGGATGGCATCCTCACGGCGCTGAGGACCCGAGTTCGAATCCAGCCCCGGCACATGTCCGTGTGGAGTTTGCACATTCTCCCTGTGTCTGGATGGGTCTCACCCTCACAACCCAAGGATGTGCAAAAAAATTATTGGGTATTCGAAATTATTTTTAAAATTATCTCAGTGTGATACAAGATCTCCACAGATGGACGAAGGGCTCCATCCATGCGGCCTGTTCTGCAGTTGGATGCACAATCCCACCTTATGTTAGAACAAAGAACAAAGAAAGGTACAATACGGGAACCGGCCCTTCAAACTTCCATGCTGCCTGTCTAACCTAAAACCTTCTACACTTCCGGGGTCCGTATCCCTCTAATCCCATCCTATTCATGTATTTGTCAAGATGCCCCTGAAACGTCACTATCGTCCCTGCTTCCACCACCTCCTCCGGCAGCGAGATCCAGGCATCCACTACCCTTTGTGTAAAAAAAAACTTGCCTCGTACATCTCCTCTAAACTTTGCCCCTCGCACCTTAAACCTACTTCTCCGAGTAATTGAGTATTTTCCAACCTGGGAAAAAGCTTCTAATTATCCACTCTGTCTATGTCCCTCATAATTTTGGAGACTTCTATCAGGTTGCCCCTCAATCTCCTTTGTTCCAGTGAGAACAAACAGAGTTTATCCAACCTCTCCTCATAGCTAATGCCCTCCATACCAGGCAACATCCTGGTAAATCCTTCCTGTACCCTTTCCAAAGCCTCCACATCCTCTGGTAGTGTAGTGACCAGAATTGAACAATATATTCCAAATGTGGTCTAACTAGGGTTCTATACAGCTGCAACATGACTTGCCAATTTTTATACTCAATGTCACAGCTGATGAAGCAAGCATGCCTTATACCTTCTTGACTACTTTCTCCACCTGTTTGCCCCTTTCAGCGACCTGGCGACCTGTACACCCAGATCCCTATTAAGGGTTTTGCCATTTCCTGCATATTTCCCACATGCATTAGACCTTCCATCTTCCCAGGTAACATCTTCCCTGCATCTACCCTGTCCAGTCCCGCTAAAATTTTATAAGTCTCTGTTAGATTCCCCCCTCAATCTTTTGAATTCCAGCGAGAACAATCCCAACCTAGTCAATCTCTCCTCATATGACCGTCCCGCCATCCCTGGAATCAGTCTGGTAAACCTTCGCTGCACTCCCTCGAGAGCAAGAACATCCTTCCTCAGAAAAGGAGACCAAAACTACACACAGTGGGCGGGATTCTTCGGAATCCTCCCCACCTTCAGGGGCTAGGCTGGCGCCGGAGTGGTTTGCGCTGCACCAGCCAGCGCAGAAGGGGCTTGACGCCACACCAACGGGCCTCTGCCAGCCAGCGCGAGTTAGCGCATGCGCGGGAGCACCAGCGTGTGCTGACGTCATCCCAGCGCATGCGCGGGGGGGGGGTCATCTCTGCGCTGGCCATGGTGGACTGATACACCAGCCGGTGTGGAGGAATAGAGTGCCCCCACAGCATAGGTCTGCCTGCGGATGGGTGGGCTCCGATCGCGGGCCAGGCCACCATGGGGGCACCCCCGGGGCCAGACCCCCCCCCCCCCCCCCCCCACCAAGGACCCCGGAGCCCGCCCGCGGAGCCAGGTCCCACCACTAAATACCTGTCATAACATACGCTGGCGGGACCGGCCGAAAACGGGTGGCCACTCGGCCTATCGCGGGCTGGAGAATGGCCAGGGGGGGCGGGGGCCACTGCCAACAGCCCCCGACCGGCACGGCACGAACCCCACCCCCACCAAATGCCCGACGCCGACGAATTCGGCAGCCAGCGGGGGCGGGATTCACGCCGCCCCGCCGCCGATTCTCCGACCCGGCGGGTGGTCGGCGAATCGCGACCAATATTCTCGGTATGGCCTCACCAAGGCCCTGTATAATTGAAGCAACACATCCCTGCTTCTGTACTCGAAACCTCTCGCAATGAAGGCCAACATACCATTAGCCTTCTTTACTGCCTGTTGCACCTGCATGCTTACCTTCAGCGACTAGTGCACAAGGACACCCAAATCCTGCTGCATACTCCCCTCTCCCAATTTAGAACCATTCAGGTAATACAGAGAAACTGGTTCCCTGATTGGGCCATTAATCAGGGAACTCGCATTCTAATTGGCCAATCTCAAAGTCCTGGTCTAAGTCTGAAGAGAGAGAGAGACTTACTAATCAAACGAGTTACATTTTCCTCCAAATCATTTATATATTTATTAAAAACAGCAAAGGTCCCAGCACTGATCCCTGCGGAACACCACTAGTCACAGCCCTCCATTCACAAACGCACCCTTCCACTGCTACCCTCTGTCTCCAAGACCGAGCCAGTTCAGTATTCATCTTGCCAGCTCACCTTTGATCCCTTGTGTTAAACAGGAATCCCACACACAGAAAGCAGGAAAGGCCCAGGCTCCATCAATGGCCTTGACTCACTATTCCTGCTAACTCCTGATTTCTATCCAGGACTGTCTCTCCTCACCGATACCTACAGGGATAAGGTGGCAGAGGGGAGGGACGAGGCAGTGAAAGTGCCTCTGAATCTCATTTCCCTATCACCATGGTGGTGAAGGGGGGGACGGTGGATCGAACAGATGTAAAGGGAGTGTGACGGGTTTATTGGAAACAGATATTAAAGACGGAGAGAAGGCACATACAGGATTCTGATACAGAGGTGTGAGTGCTTTATATAGGAGTGATGATGGCCAGGGGGTGGTGGGAGAGTTGGAGGGATGTGTGTGGTGGGGGGTTATTTTCTGATGACCTGGAGCTTGCTGATGCTGAAAAATCACTGACAAGCACAGGAAACCCAGACTTTGGCACAGTTTCATTTCCGTCCTCCCTTCTCAGCCACCAAGATCAAAACGGCTGCCACCACTTGTTTTCCACGCTGAGCAAGGGGAAGCCATCTCCCAGCAGGATGCCCGCCGCGGTTCAGCAAATGGAAGAGGGCCAACCTGGCACCCTACGTGTGCCGAAGCAGCGGGTACTGCCCACTTGAAACAGGCATTGGTGCTTTTGAGGACATGAACGCATGTGGATAGGAGTGAGGGAGCGGACAGATGGTGTGTCCACTTTGACAGAAAAGCTGGATATTATTAAACAGAGAGATTGCAGGGCCGGGTGATGTGGAAGGAAACGGGTGCCCATGTATCTGATGCGCTGAAGGTCAGCAAACAGGGCGGGCGCAAAAAATGAGTAGGAAGACGAGTGGAGCATTGACCATTACTTTAAGGGACAGCGGATCAATGTAGGGGGACAACAGAGTGTCAGACTCAGAAGCAGGAGGGAGGTCCAATCAGCCCTTCCAGCCTGCCCCTGCCATTCCATAAGATCATGGCACAGCAGCCCCTCAGTCGACTCCACTTTGACTGCGTTCCCCCCCAACCCCCCCACCCCCAACCCGGGTGATCAAAAGTCTGCCTAACACGGCCTTGAATATATTCAGCAATCCCACTCCCCTCCACTGTTCTCTAGTTTTAAATTATTCCCTCATTCTCGATTTCCCCCACAAGGGGAAAGAGAGAGGGAGAGAGATATCACAAAGACTGGAGAGACAGTAATCCTGGAGTTGGAGGAGAAACAGAGAGAGAGAGAAAAAGAGTGAGTGAATGTAATCCCAGAGTCAGAGGAGAGAGGGAGCTAGAACGACAGTAAGTGAGGGAGAGCAATTCGAGTCGAGATAGAGAGAGACAGGGAGAGAGACAGAGTGTGAGAGCGATCGCAGAGTTGAGAGAGTGAGCAACCCAGTTGAGAGAGAGAGAGAGAGGGAAGCAATCCCAGAATCTGGAGAGTGAGAGAGGGAGAGATCCCAGAGTCTGGAGAGAGAGAGAGAGAGAGATCCCAGAATCTGGAGAGAGAGAGCGAGAGAGATCCCAGAATCTGGAGAGAGAGAGTGAGAGAGAGAGAGAGATCAAAGAGTCTGGAGAAAGAGAGAGAGATCCCAGAGTCTGAAGAGAGAGAGAGAGAGAGATCCCAGAATCTGGAGAGAGAGAGCGAGAGAGAGAGAGAGATCAAAGAGTCTGGAGAGAGAGAGAGATCCCAGAGTCTGAAGAGAGAGAGAGAGGGAAGCAATCCCAGAATCTGGAGAGTGAGAGAGAGAGAGATCCCAGAGTCTGGAAAGAGAGAGAGAGATCCCAGAGTCTGAAGATAGAGAGAGAGAGATCAAAGAGTCTGGAGAGTGGGAGACGTGTTATGCTTCTTCATGTAGCATAAGCTGCTTCCATGATGTATGCTTCGACAAAGGAAGGTTCAGACTTGGAGATAGGTTTAACACATTTATTGAACAGTTAAAAATTCTCCTAAAGTTTGGCTCTCCTGCTAATCTGGCTATAGTCACTCAGTCTAACTAACCAGTCTGCTCTAAGCCATGCGGTGGGTGTGATGCTTCCGATCTGCCCCTGTCTTTCTCTTTGAGTGTCGCCTGTTGAAGAGAAAGAGCATGTGTGCCCTGTCCTTTTATATGGGTTGCCCCCTTGTGGTAGTGTCACCTCTGGGTGTCTTGACTGCCCATTGGTCGTGTCCTATTCAATGTGTCATTAGCTGTATGTCTGCACGTTATGACATCTCCGATGCTCTCTCTAGTGTCTACTTAGTTGTAGTGTATTTGCATTAACCCCTTGTGTATTTACAGTGATGCACCGCATCCCCACTTTTTTTTGTGTTACATATTTTCTGTACAGTGTTAAAGAAAATTGAACAAAGTAGGTAGATAAATGATGACATGTACAAATCATGATGACAGTGATGATTATACAATACCAAATAATACGTATGAGTCCAAAGTTCATGAATTAATATGGTCAAGTGGCTTTCTTGTTTTGTTATTAAAGTGTCGATGTTGATGTTGTCATTTCCTTGTGAACACCGTCAGTGTCCCTGTGCTTAAGGAACCCAGAAGTCATCAGAAAATGTGCAAATGGTCAAATCACTTTGTTGTCTGATTTGGACTCTTTTTTTTCCATGCTTGTGGTAGTGACGCATTATGGCATCTGTGTTGTCCAACCTGGACTGTTTCTTGTGATTGCGATATTGATCTGTCTTGAAAGCTGGTTTGCTTGTTTGTAGTGGAGCAAACTTGAATCGGTGAGATTTGCTGTCATGCCATGGTATGGTTGTACTCTTGCCAGTGTTAGAAGCTGTGCTGTTACATTGTCCCGCATTTGCAGAGTTGTACCATGTCATACCAGTCGTTGTTCCAATGTTGTTGTTTTGTCATGCTTGTTGTTGACGTTGGTGCCTTTGGTACACTTGTGGTTGCTGTCTGTGTTGTTGTTTTTGTAGGTTTTGTTGTGTTTGTTGCGCTCAATGACCACACCGAGTGGAGAATTCGAGTCCTTCACAAAGTTACTTGTGTCAGTGTCCTTTGTGGCATCTGCTGTTTCATGGAGCGTTTCGTCTTTGATTCCTCGGCGCTCCCCGTCTGGAGTCATGTCCGGTTCACTAGAATCACCTTTGGCTTGTCGATGCTCCCGGTCTGGAGTTCTTTCTGATTCACCTGAATCAGCTTTGGTTTCTTGACACTTCCCGTCCGGAGTCATTTCAGGTTCACTTGAATCATCTGAGGTGTCATTGAATCATCTGAGGTGTCACTTGAATCATCTGAGGTGTCTTGATGCTCCACGTCCGGAGTCAAAATGTTCAGGAATGCATTTTCTTGTGGAGAGGCTCTTGTGGATGAGGTTTGAGTTAATGTGGTGTCACTGGAGTCACTAGTAACCTCACTTTGATTGTCGAGTGCCTCTGTACAATTTTTTGTTGTTCACGTGAGCGTGGTAGACTGTCATAGTCGTCTTGCTGTGCACTTGAGCGTGGTAGACTTGCATCGTCTGCTGCTGGTTGCTCAGATAAGGTTGCTAGACCTTCATGGTCTTGTTCATGCAAGTTCTTCGCTCTGGAGTCTTGCGTTGCTTCCATCGTGGAGTTTGTCAATGAGCTCGCTGTGGAGGCTTGTACTGCTCTCTCTCGACGGAGTCTGGCATCGTTCCCTGTGTGGAATCATGCAGTGGTTTCGCTGTGGAGTCAATCTGTGCACTCTCAACGGAGTCGTGCAGTGGTCTCGCTGTGGAGTCGATCTGTGTTCACTGTGTGGAGACGTGCAGTGGTCTCGCTGTGGAGTCGATCTGTGTTCACTGTGTGGAGACGTGCAGTGGTCTCGCTGTGGAGTCGATCTGTGTTCACTGTGTGGAGACGTGCAATGGTCTCGCTGTGGAGTCGATCTGTGTTCACTGTGTGGAGACGTGCAATGGTCTCGCTGTGGAGTCGATCTGTGTTCACTGTGTGGAGACGTGCAATGGTCTCGCTGTGGAGTCGATCTGTGTTCACTGTGTGGAGACGTGCAGTGGTCTCGCTGTGGAGTCGATCTGTGTTCACTGTGTGGAGACGTGCAGTGGTCTCGCTGTGGAGTCGATCTGTGTTCACTGTGTGGAGACGTGCAGTGGTCTCGCTGTGGAGTCTGTCATCACTTTTTGTGCAGTCTTCGTAGTGCGTGAACCTCTCTCTGTGAGGAGTCGGGGACTCTTCATTGGGCGTGGACCACCCTCTGTGGAGTCGGGTTCTCTTCGTGGTGTGTGGACCACTGGTGTGGCTTCAGGCGGCTCTCTGTGGGCTTGTATCTCTCTCTGTCTCTTGGCATCAGGCCGCTCTCTGTCTCTGGCTTCAGGCGGCTCTCTGTGGGCTTGTATCTCTCTCTGTCTCTTGGCGTCAGGCCGCTCTCTGTGGGCTTGTACCTCTCTCTGTCTCTGGCTTCAGGCGGCTCTCTGTGGGCTTGTACCTCTCTCTGTCTATTGGCGTCAGGCCGCTCTGTCTCTTGGCGTCAGGCCGCTCTCTGTGGGCTTGGACCGCTCTCTGTCTCTGGCTTCAGGCCGCTCTCTGTGGGCTAGTACCGCTCTCTGTCTCTTGGCATCAGGCCGCTCTCTGTGAGCTTGTACCTCTCTCTGTCTCTTGGCATCAGGCCGCTCTCTGTGGGCTTGTACCGCTCTCTGTCTCTTGGCATCAGGCCGCTCTCTGTGGGCTTGTATCTCTCTCTGTCTCTTGGCGTCAGGCCGCTCTCTGTGGGCTTGTACCTCTCTCTGTCTCTTGGCATCAGGCCGCTCTCTGTGGGCTTGTACCGCTCTCTGTACCTTGGCATCAGGCCGCTCTCTGTCTCTTGGCGTCAGGCCGCTCTCTGTGGGCTTGTATCTCTCTCTGTCTCTTGGTGTCAGGCCGCTCTCTGTGGGCTTGTACCGCTCTCTGTCTCTTGGCATCAGGCCGCTCTCTGTGGGCTTGTACCGCTCTCTGTCTCTTGGCATCAGGCCGCTCTCTGTACCTTGGTGTCAGGCAGCAGCAGAATCCTGTACTGCTGGGTTAGGATGTTGTCTATGCTGGGCTGAGGATCCTCAAATCCGAAGAACTCGTCCATGACTGTGTCGGATGCTTCACTGTACAACACATCTCGTTGCGGTTCGGATTTGGTACTGAGGTCGCCACATCCATGATGAAATCATCGTCTGAGTGGTAGCCTTCAAGGGCCATATCATCACTTTCTGTGTCGGAGCTGTCATTGTGCTCACGATGTTCAAAGAAGAAATCAACGTCTGATTTGTCATCTTCAAGGACCAAATCATTACTTTGGGCGGTGTTAACTGTTAAGTAATGGGTGAAGAGACATTGCAATTAGTTGTCTCATTTATGTTAAGTGTTCAATGATTGTCTCATTTATGTTAAGTGTTCAATGATTGACACTGATATGAAAAGGGGCTTCGGGTGGTCTCTGGAGCTGGTTGATGTGTAGAGTTCTGTGCAGAGTCAGTTGCAACAAATAGAAGTGTGTTGGTGAAAAGGAGCAGAACTTCTGCCTCTTCATACCACAGCATTTAATACGTCTAACATTAATTGCTTGTTACGGAGGTTACTTTCAGTTACTGGTCGAAGTTCAGGCATTGTGCTGTCTTTCCAGGTGAAAGAATTGTGTTTTACGGCTTTAAATTTTTTTTCCTTATTTTCGGGCATTTCCCCTTTACGTGGGCGTGGTCCGGGGCCCCTGGCATCATGACACTTGTGACAGAGCGTAGGAATGGATTGCACACGCGCAGATCGCATTTCCTTTACTTTGCGCCATTTTCTTAACTGCGCTTGCGCGGCTTCTCGCGCATGCGCAGAACACTGTTCTGCCGATTCACGTCTTTTGGGGAACTGCGCATGAGCGGATCCTTTCTCAAGATGGCCGCCAGTCAAAATTCCTGTTTTCTGCATTTGAAAGCCTATCTGTGCCTCGTGGTGAGTATTGGCATCTCTTTTACCGATCTCTTTTGTGTTTTCCTCGCAGTATTTTTCAAACTTGTCCAGGACTGTCGGAAAGTCTCTCTTGTCTTGCCCTTTGGAGGTCTTGAAGATTTCTGCTGCACAATGGTGAGCAGAAGATCTATCTTCTCAGCATCGGCCACGTCATCTAGGTCGGACGGTACCAGGTAAATCTCAAATCTCTGCCTGAATGCACGGCAGTTGGCGCTGAGATTGCCATGGTACCTGTGTTGCTGAGGAACTGGAATCTCAAACATCTTGCCTGGGTGCTGTTGCTGGTAGTCAAGGATCTGTTGAGTTGAACTATATAGATTTAACAGGGCACTCTGGGAACCATGTTGTGTTATGCTTCTTCACGTAGCATAACCTGCTTCCTTGATGTATGCTTCGACAAAGGAAGGTTCAGACTTGGAGATAGGTTTAACACATTTGCTGAACAGTTAACAATTCTCCGATTTGAGTTTGGCTCTCCTGCTAATCTTGCTATAGTCACTCAGTCTAAATAACCAGTCTGCTCTAAGCCATGCGGTGGGTGTGATGCTTCCGATCTTCCCCTGTCCTTCTCTTTGAGAGTCGCCTGTAGAAAAGTGAAAGAGCATGTGTGCCCTGTCCTTTTATATAGGTTGCCCCCTTGTGGTAGTGTCACCTCTGGGTGTCTTGACTGCCCATTGGTCGTGTCCTATTCTATGTATTCATTATCTGTATGTCTGCACGTCATGCCACTCCGATGCTCCCTCTAGTGTCTACATAGTTGCATTAACCCCTTGTGTATTTACAGTGATGTATATCACTAAACGAGAGAGAGAGAGAGATCCCAGCGTCTGGAGAGAGCTAGAGAGAGAGAGATCCCAGCGTCTGGAGAGAGAGAGAGAGATCCCAGAGACTGGAGAGAGATCCCAGTGTCTGGAGAGAGAGAGAGAGAGATCCCAGAGTCTGGAGAGAGCTAGAGAGAGAGAGATCCCAGCGTCTGGAGAGAGCTAGAGAGAGAGAGATCCCAGCGTCTGGAGAGAGAGAGAGAGCGATCCCAGTCTGGAGAGAGAGAGAGAGAGAGATACCAGAAATGGAGAGAGAGAGAGAGATCCCAGAGAAATAGAGAGAGAGAGAGAGATCCCAGAGTCTGGAGAGAGAGAGAGAGAGAGATCCCAGAGTCTAGAAAGAGAGAGAGAGAGAGAGAGATCCCAGAGTCTAGAGAGAGAGAGAGAGAGAGAGATCCTAGAATCTGGAGATAGAGAGATATACCAGAAATGGAGAGAGGGAGATCGCAGAGTCTGGAGAGAGAGAGAGAGAGAGAGAGTGATCCCAGAGACTGCAGAGAGAGAGAGAGAGAGAGAGAGATCCCAGAGTCTGGAGAAAGGGAGGGAGACAGAAAGAAATAGAACGATCCCATAATCGAGGGAGTGAGAGAGATTGTAGTACCCTCAATAACGACACAAGAGTAGAACGGTAAAAGAAGGCTTGAATAAGCTGAGAACTAGCCTGATGCCGAGACGAGTGCTTACTGGGTGCCGCCTACAGAGCGTCCCCTTATATACTACTCCCTGGTGAGCGGAGTCGGAGGCGGAGCTCCCCAGGGTTCCAAGCCCGGTCTTAAAGGGGACATCACCTCACATGATGATAAGGGTACAGTAACACAGTAACCATTCATCGCATTCATCCCCTGTTTAAAACCCCCGGCGGGGGCGAAGTGGAATCACAAGTCTATTTGTTTCGGCGGCCTGATCTTCCTCGTCGACATCCTCAGCTCGGGCGGTGGTGCGGCGGACACAGACATCTTAGGTGAGGGTACATCCGGGAGCACGGTGGTCGGGACTTTGGTCCGGGTTGGGGTAGGGGCGCAGTGGGGATAGCTGGGGCTGGGGGTAGCGGGGCCGGTGTCGGCGCCGGCGGGGACCGCGATTGGTGTCCACTGACGGAGAGGGGGACCGGGAGGCTTCAGTGAGTGCCAGGTCCCGCAGGGAAACTGTGAGGGGTGGGGCGTCAGTAGTGGGGGAACCAGCGGGTGCCAGATCCCGGAGGGAAACCGTGTCTTGCCTGCCGACGGGGTGCTCGACATAGGCGTTTCGGGGGTTCGCATGTAGTAGTCGGACCCTCTCGACCGGGGGTCCGTTTTATGGCTCCTTGCGTGCCTCCGGAGTAGAACTGGTCCCGGAGTCGTCAGCCAAGGTGGAAGCGAGACCCCGGAGGTGAACTTCCTGGAGAAGACAAACAAGCGGTTGTGAGGGGTCTCATTCGTGGCCGTGCAGAGGAGCGACCTAATGGAGGGGAGGGTATCGGGTAGGACCTCCTGCCAGCAGGTGGCTCGGAGATTTCTTGACCTTAGGGCCAAAAGGACAGCCTTCCAAACTGTCGCGTTCTTCCTCTCCACCTGCCCATTTCCCCGCGGATTATAACTGGTCGTTCTGCTCAAGGCGATTCCCTTGCTGAGCAGATACTGACGTAGCTCATCGCTCATGAACGATGTACCCCGGCCGCTGTGGATATAAGCGGGGAAGCCAAACAGGGTGAAGATGCTGTGCAGTGCCTGTATCACGGTGGCTGAGGTCATGTCGGGGCAGGGGACGATGAATGGGAAGCGGGAGAACTCGTCGACGACGGTTAGGAAGTAGATATTGCGGTTGGTGGACAGGAGGGGACCTTTGAAGTCCACGCTTAGTCGCTCAAAGGACCCCGAGGCATTACAAGGCGAGGCTTGTCTGGCTGGTAGAAGTGTCGTTTGCACTCCGCACAGATCTGACAAGCCCTGATCATGGCCTTGACCCCCATGGTGGAATAAGGCAGGTTGCGGGACTTGATAAAGTGGGCGAGCCGGGTAACCCCCGGGTGACAAAGGTCATTGTGGATAGCCCGCAGGCGATCCTCTTGCGCATTGGCGCACGTGCCGCGGGACAGGGCGTCTGGGGGCTCGTTGAGCTCCCCTGGACGATACTTGATATCGTACGTGTAGGTGGAGAGTTCGATCCTCCACCTCAAGATTTTATCATTTTTAATTTTGCCCCACTGTGCGTTATCAAACATGAAGGCGACCGACCGCTGGTAGGTAACGAGGGTGAACCTCCTGCCGGCTAGGTAGTGACTCCAGTGCCGCACAGCCTCCACAATGGCTTGTGCCTCCTTTTCGACAGCGGAGTGCCCAATCTGGGAGGCGGTGAGGGTCCGGGAGAAGAATGCTACTGGCCTGCCTGCCTGGTTGAGGGTAGCAGCCAGGGCGATGTCTGACGCATCGCTCTCTACCTGGAAAGGGATGGTTTCGTCCACCGTGTGCAACTGAAGGCCGACTGGGTGTCAGCTGTCAGGGGAAAAATCGTGGTCTTTATGAGTGGGAGGGCTTTGTCCGCATATCTGGGGACCCACTGGGCATAATAGGAGAAAAGCCCCAAGCACCTTTTGAGGGCCTTGAGGCTACGGGGAAGGGGAAGTTCCTTAAGGTCAGGGTCGGGATCTAGGATCCCGTTTTCCACGGCGTAGCCGAGGATGGCTGGTTGGGTTGTGTGGAAAACGCATGTTTCCTTGTTGTAGGTCAGGTTGAGGACTCGGGCGGTCTGGAGGAACATTTCAAGGTTCGCGTCATGGTCCTGCTGATCATGGCCGCAGATGGTGACGTTGTCCAAGTACGGGTAAGTAGCCCGCAGGCCGTACTGGTCCACCATTTGGTCCATCGCCCTCTGGAAGACGGAGACCCCATTTGTGACACCGAAGGGGACCCCGAGGAAGTGGAAGAGCCGGCCGGCTGCTTAGCAAGCAGTATAGGGGCGGTCTTTCGGTTGGATAGGGAGCTGGTGGTAGGCGGATTTGAGGTCGACAGTGGAGAATACACGATATTGAGCGATCCGATTGCCCATCTCTGTTGTGCGGGGAAGGGGGTACGCATCGAGCTGTGTGAAGTGGTTTATGGTCCGGCTGTAGTCCACGACTATCCGTTTCTTTTCCCCGGACCGTACTACCACCACTTGTGCTCTCCAGGGGCTGTTGCTAGCCTCGATGACCCCCTCTCCCAGTAAACGCTGGACCTCTGACTTGATAAAAGTCATGTCTTGGGCACTGTACCGCCGGTTCCTGGTGGCGACAGGCTTACAGTCGGGGGTGAGGTTCGCGAATAGAGAGGGGGGTGCAACTCTCAGTGTCGCAAGGCTGCATACCGTGATGGGAGCAAGGGTCCGCTGAACTTCAGTGTCAGGCTTCAGTGGCTGCATTGGAAATCCAGACCGAGCAGCAGGGGGACGCAGAGGTGAGTGAGGATATAGAGCTTGAAACGAGCGTATTTGGTGCCCTGAATCGCGAGATCCGCAATACAATACCCCTTGATTTGGACCGAATGGGACCCGGAGGTGAGGGCTATGGTTTGGGACACGGCATAGGTGCACAAGGAGCAGCGCCTTACCGTTTATGGGTGGATAAAGCTCTCCGTGCTCCCGAAGTCGAAGAGGCAGCGAGTGTCGCGCCCGTTGATCTGGACCTGCATCATGGAGTTCGGCAGGTGCTTTAGCTGCGATTGGTCGAGGGTGATCGCTCCCAGTTGCGGGTAGTCCGGGTCCTCAGCCGAGTCAGATTCACAAAATGGCCGCCGCCGTCGGTTGCATGTGTCGGGTCTAGAAGATGGTCGCCGCCAAGATGACCGCCCCCATGACCCGCACGAGGCCGATGACGCGTCAGAAAGGGGCATGTCCGGTCGGTGCGCAGCCGCGTTGCGAGGCCTGCGGGCCTGTGAGCCTGATTTCCGGGCCTGGTGATCTTTTTGTTTCTGGGCCCTGGGCCTGGCCAGGCAGACCCTCACGAAATGCCCCTTCTTCCCGCAGTCGCTGCAGATGGCGGTGTGGGCTGGGCAGCGTTGACGTGGATGCTGGCCCTGTCCACAGAAATAGCACGGTTTGACCCTGGTCTGGGCGGGTCGCCACGTGGCGCAGGCCCGTAAAGTAGCTGAGTCGGGGGAAGTCCGAAGGGGCCTCTCAGGGTACATGCCTAGGTTGTGGCAGGCCACTTCCAGTGAGGTGGCGAGCGTTACCGTGTCCTGGAGGTCTTTAGCTCCATTTTCGAGGAGTCGCTGCCTGATACAGGTGGAACGGATGCGTCTCGGATGTGCAGGTTCATGTGGATTTCCCCCGTCACGTCCTGATGGTAGCAGTTCCTGGCGAGCGCGGTGAGCTTTTCCACGTACTCGTCTAGAGTTTCCCCTGAGCGCTGCTGGCAGGTACAGAGCAGGTGCCATGCATGTACCTCGTTTATGGGTTTGACGAAACGCTTGCGCAGGATCTCGATCGCCTCATCGTAGGTAGTCACCTTCTCGATCATGGCGGAGATTCTCTGGCTCACCCGGGGATGGAGTAGGCACAGCTTGCATAGCCCTGGGATGGGGGTCTCCGAGGATTCCAGGTAGGTCTCGAAGCAGTGGAGCCAGTACTTAAACATTTCTGTTGCCTCCGGTGTCTGTGCTTCCAGGTTGAGCTTCTCTGGCTTGAGACCTGCGTCCATCCTAACGTAGTTTAGCTTATTAAATTGTAGTATACTCAATAACGGCACAAAAGAGTAGAACGGTAAATGAAGGCTTTAATAAGCTGACAACTAGCCTGATGCGAGACGGGTGCTTACTGGGTGCTGCCTGCAGAGCGGCCCCTTATATACGACTCCCTGGTGGGCGGAGCAGGAGGCGGAGTTCCCCAGGGTTCCAAGCTCGGTCTTAAAGGGGACATCACCTCACATGATGATCAGGGTACAGTAACACAGTAACCATTCATCACAGAGACACACAGGGCGAGAGAGAGAGAGTGGGAGGGAAAGAGAGGGAGAGAGAGAGACAGAGAGGAAGAAAGAGAGAGAGAGGAAGAGACAGCGAGAGAGAGAGAGGAAGAGACAGGGAGAAAGAGGGAGAGAGCAATCCCAGAGTCAGGGGGAGAAGGTGATCCCAGCCTGGAGGAGAGCGAGTGATCGCAGGGCCGGGGGGGGGGGGGTAGGGTTAGAGTTTTGTACCCTGACAGCTTTTGATCAGGTGCTGAGGATGGGGATGTGGTTTCGATCCGGCCCTGCTGTTTGCACATGGCAAACTCAGCCAGACGGCTGGCATTGGACAGGTTATTTGCATCTACTCTGGGCATTTGCATATCGATGGGCTGATTCAGAGAGGGACGTCCAGATGCCTGAAGTCAGCTCACAGAGAGCCACACACAAAGCTGAGACCTCAATTCACTAGCCACACGCACTTTGCCGCAACAAAATTCAGGAACAGGTGCCAAAGAGTCGGGGTTTAAGTCCAGCACTGAAGGAGATTGCAGACGGAGAGGCTCACAGAGGAGATTCCAGAGCTCCGGGCAGCTGAAAGCACCTCCGTTAATGGAGGAGCGATGGGAATCGAGGAATGGGAAAATGGCCGGGATTGGAGGAGAGCAGAGTTCTCACAGGATTGTAGAGGCAGGAGGTCACAGGGATAGGGAGGGTTGTAGGAGCAGGAGGTCATATGGATAGGGGCGGTTGTTGGGGCAGGAGGAGGTCACAGGGATAGGGAGGGTTGTAGGGGCAGGAGGTCACAGGGATAGGGAGGGTTGTAGGAGCAGGTCATATGGATAGGGGCGGTTGTTGGGGCAGGAGGAGGTCACAGGGATAGGGAGGGTTGTAGGGGCAGGAGGTCACAGGGATACAGGGGGTTGTTGGAGCAGGAGGTCACGGGGATAGGGGCGATTGTTGGGACAGGAGGAGGTTACAGAGATAGGAAGGGTTGTTGGGTCAAGAGGAGGTTACGGTGATAGGGAGGGTTGTCGCGGCTTGAGGAGGTTACAAAGATAGGGAGGGTTGTACGGGCAGGAGGAGGTCACAGGGATAGGGAGGATTGTTGGGTCCGGAGGTCACATGGATAGGGAGGGTTGTCGCGGCTTGAGGAGGTCACAGGGATAGGGAGGATTGTTGGGTCCGGAGGTCACATGGATAGGGAGAGTTGTAGGGGCTGGAGGAGGTTACAGAGATGGGGAGTGTTGTAGGGACAGGAGAATGTTACAGAGATAGGGAGGGTTGTCGGGGCTGGAGGAGGCTACGGAGTTATGGAGTGTTGTAGGGACAGGAGAATGTTACAGAGATAGGGAGGGTTGTCGGGGCAGGAGGAGGTTACAAAGATAGGGAGGGTTGTACGGGCAGGAGGAGGTCACAGGGATAGGGAGGATTGTTGGGTCCGGAGGTCACATGGATAGGGAGGGTTGTCGGGGCTGGAGGAGGTTACAGAGATATGGAGCAGTGAAGACAATGGAGTGATTGGAAGAGAAGAATGAGAATGTCACTTCGCTGAGAGTCCGTGCAAGCCAGTGAGGACCCCATGGATTGGGGAAGAGCTGAGATTGACCAAAGGCAGGGTACGGTGAACAGAATGGTGGAATATTTCGAGTGGTGTCCAAGCCTTTCACGAGCTCACTTTGCTGAAGTGAAAGCCAGCGGTCATTGTGAATGACACTGGGAGAAGTTTGGAGAGACACACGGGCTAGGGTGGGACAGGGTGTTAAATGTGACCCCAAGGTTAAGTGAACAGACTAGTTCAAAGTCAGACAGCTACCAGGAACATGGGATGGAGCCAGTCGCTGGGGAATTGGAGCTTGGTGCAACATCTTAAGTGAATCAGTCTGCTCCTCCTGAACTGGATGTTGGCTGAGTAGGTTGCCAATCGAAAGGAAAGGCGGTGGTGAGCGAAACATGAGTGTCTTGAATGTACATTTGAAAACACACACCGTGACAATGTCCTGGGCAGGGGCACATTTTGAGGGGAATTCGGGAGGGGTTGGGGGTGTAGACATCTGGGATGGCCACTTACAATAAGAAACATGGACGGTCGCAAAGCATAACGGGAAAATGGACAGTGTCAGGTTCAGGCAGGCTCAGAGCCTGAATGTATATTTGTGAACGAAGAATCCAGACGATATCGAAACCCCAACCGATTAGCATCTTGATGGCCCATCTCTGTCAGACAAAAGACTGATACTTGAGCAACCGATATAATACCAGACCTTTCGACGCACTTCTGTACTCAGGAAGCGTAAACAACAGGGTCAATGACCGCTTAAGACACGCCCAGCCATCAAGGCACCCGCCCCTTTATTGTCTCAAATCGAACATAGTGATCAACACAATTCATGGAGTCCAAACCGAACGACCGCCCAAAAGTGCGCGAAAATCCCCAAGGATGAAGAGAGAGACCACCATGCATCTGATCTCTCTTGGACCTGGCGCTCCAGCAACATCCACCTCCAATTGCAGCACCGCCAGAAGCAAGTTCAAGTTCAACACCTGCTACCAGACGGATGAGCCCAGCTGAGCAGCGGTTACTTCTCCAAACCCGATAGATCCAGAATCGAACAACAACCACTGTTCCTCTGACCGAAGCCGGGTGCCTGAAGTTAAGTACAGGTTGTCATGGTTGATAGGTGTAGTTTAACTAGTAGTGTTTATGTTGCATGATTAATTGTGTGTGTAAATAAAGTACCCTTGATCTTGAACTAACTAACTGGTGTTTGGCTCTTTGATCGATATCCAGTTGAACCTTGTGGTGGTATCATTTGATATCTGGCGACTCTGAGCAATGTAATATCGATATCTAAAGAAAGAAGGGCAACCTTATTGATGGCCATATTTATAGCAGATAAAAAAAGGCAACAGGGGCTTTCAAGGGTACACGCTTAGAGGGCGGACCAAAGGGAATGGTACAGGGGTAGGAAGTGATCCATTGTCAGCCTCTCTCTGGCTACGCAATTAGACCATAAGATACAGAAGCAGAATTAGGGCACTTGGTCCATTGAGTCTGCTCCACCATTCAATCATGGCTGATATTTTCTCATCCCCATTCTCCTGCCTTCCCCCCAAAATCCCTGGTCCCCTTATTGATCAAGAACCTATCTATCTCTGTTTTAAAGACACTCAGTGAATTGGCTTCCACAGCCTTCTGCGGCAGAGGGTTCCACAGATTCACCACCCTCTGGCTGAAGAAATTCCTCCTCATCTGTATTTTAAAGGATCGTCCCTTTAGCCTGAGATTGTGTCCTCTGGTTCTAGTTTTTCCTGCAATTGGAAACATCCTCTCCAGATTCACTCTATCCAGGCCATGCAGTATCCTGTAAGTTTCAATAAGATCCCCCCTCATCCTTCTACACGAGTACAGACCCAGAGTCCTCAACCGTTCCTCATGCGACAAGCTCTTCATTCCAGGGATCATTCTTGTTAACTTCCTCTGGACCGTTCCAAGGCCAGCACATCCTTCCTTAGATATGGGGCACAAAACTGCTCACAATACTCCAAATGACCAAAGCCTCAGAAGTACATCCCTGGTCTTGTATTGTAGCTCTTCAACATGAATGCTACCATTGCATTTGCCTTCCTAAATGCCGACTGAACCTGCACGTTAACCTTAAGAGAATCCTGAACAAGTACTCCCGAGTCCCTTTGTGCTTCTGATTTCCTAAGCATTTCCCCATTTAGAAAATAGTCTATGCCTAAATTCCTCCTTCCAAAGTGCATAACCTCACACTCTCCACATTGTATTTCATCTGCCACTTCATTGCCCACTCTCCGAGCTTGTCCAAATTGTTCTGCAGCCC
Source organism: Scyliorhinus canicula (assembly GCF_902713615.1). NCBI lineage: Eukaryota > Metazoa > Chordata > Chondrichthyes > Carcharhiniformes > Scyliorhinidae > Scyliorhinus > Scyliorhinus canicula. Next base: position 96,930,645 of record NC_052157.1, read on the forward strand.
CTTGCTTCCTCAATACTACCTGTCCCTCTACAGATCTTTGTATCATCTGCAAACTTAGCAACCGTGCCTTCAGTACCTTCTTCCAGATCATTAATGTATATTGTGAAAAGTTGTGGTCCCAACAGACCCCTGAGGCACACCACTAGTCACCGGCTGCCATTCTGAAAAAGACCCCTTTATCCCCATTCCCTGCCTTCTCCCAGTCAGCCAATCCTCTATCCATGCCAGGATCTTACCCTTAACACCATGGGCTCTTAACTTATTTAACAATCTCCTATGCGGCACCTTGTCAAAGGCCTTCTGGAAATCAAAATAAATCACGTCCACTGGTTCTTCTTTGTCTAACTTCCTTGTTACTTCCTCAAAGAACTTGAACAGATTTGTCAGACATGACCTCCCCTTGATGAAGCCGTGCTGACTCAGTCCTATTTTACCATGCACTTCCAAGTATTTCGCGATCTCATCTTTAATAACAGACACTAAAATCTTACCAATACCTGAAGTCAGGCTAACCGGCCTATAATTTCCCGTCTTCTGCCTCACTTCCTTCTTAAACAGCGGTGTTACATTAGCCACTTTCCTGTCCTCTGGGACCTTTCCTGCCTCCAGTGATTCCTGAAAGATCACCACCAATGCCTCCACAATCTCCTCAGCTATCTCTTTTAGAACCCTGGGGTGTAGTCCATCCGGTCCAGGTGACTTATCCACCTTCAGACCTTTCAGTTTCCCAGAACCTTCTCTTTAGTGATGGCCACTACACTCACCTCTGCCCCCTGGTTCTCCTGGAGCTCTGGCATCCCACTGGTGTCGTCCACTGTGAAAACTGATGCAAAGTAACTATTCAGTTCATCTGCCATTTCTTTGTTTCCTATTGTTACTTCTCCAGCCACGTTTTCCAGTGGTGCAGGTGGGTGATAATGGAACCATGGGAGAACTGTTCCACCCAGCAAGATGCCAGTGGTGAGGAATTGGGAGGAGAGGGGCTCAGGGGAAACCCTATAGGTCGCAGAGGGCAGGAAGGGTAAAGTTTCCCTTTGTCACGGTCACATCAGACGCCATCAGCGACTTCGACAAGAGGGCACATGGCACTGCAGCAGCAAACCGCCAATCAGAAAGTCCCAACCGTGAAACGGAATGGAGGGATGGGGCACAGGCTTTGTCTGCACTCTCGGCTCTGGATCTTGAAGTTATGGGTTTGAGTCCCCACCATCCCCCACCTGGCGAAGTTGGGTGGTCAACAACTTTGTTCAAACTGGAACCAAGGGTGCAGGAGGCCAGTGTGTCATGGGCCAGATAGGAGAGAGTGAGAGGAAGAGGAACTGGAGAAAGAGGCAAGTTCAGGTCTCAGGCAGTGGGCAGGCGACCCTCAGGGAGAATTTTGGCCCCAGTTGATAATGGGAAAGGAGCAAAAATGGAGAGAGCGGGAGTGAGAAAATGGAAGCCGGAGGTTATCGCAGAAGATGTGGAACTTGTCTACCCTGACAGTTAATCTAATCCATAGAATCCCTGCAGTGTAGGAGGCCACTCGGCCCTTTGACTCTGCACCAGCCCTGCGAAAGCATACACTACCCAAGGCCACTCCCTCGCCCTATCCCCATAATCCCGCACATTGATCATGGCTAATCCACCTAACCTGGATGTTTTTGGGCACTAAGGGGCAATTTATCATGGCCAGTCCACCTAATCTGCACATTTTTGGATTGTGGTAGAAAACCAGAGCATCTGGAGGAAACCCACGCAGACACGGGAGGAACGTACAAACTCCACGAAGACAGTCACCCGAGGCGGAATTGAACCCGGGTCCCTGCTGCAGTGAGGTAAATTAAAGCCAGTATGGGTATTTTTATTTCAGGGCAAATTGTGTTTGACTTGCTAGCTTGAGTTCTTTTGATGTGTGTTGGTGACACAGTGGAGCTGTGGTTGGGCATTTTTATTTTCAAAGGGCATTTAACAAAATGGTGGATTTGGTTTGTTGGCCAGTCTGGAGTAGAAAGGGACAGGAGCAGCTTGGATGTTCGACTGGAGGATAGAAACCTGGGCTTTGCAATGCATTTTCCCACTGTTCCATGTGAGCAACAACTACCGGATTCATGTGAAGTAACGGCATTTCATACTGAAAATTAGTGGGAGGCACCCAACCTGTCCAAAGATGTGCAGGTTACGGGGATAGGGCGGGGAAGTGTGCCTAGGTAGAGTGCCCTTTCAGAGGGTTGTTGCAGCATTGATGGACCAAAGGCCTCCTTCAGCACTGTAGGAATTCTATGACTCTGCCCCCACAGCTCTCTGTGGCAATGAGAATGTGCAACCCTCTGCCAAAGCGGTCATTTGAAGACTAGGGGTGTATTGAACAGTAAACTTGTGTTATTCACCCTTGGGTAACACGGACTGCAGCTGGATGCAGTTGGCAGGAGTGGCAAGGAGTTCCAAAGACTCACAACCCTCTGAGAGAGAAAATTACTGCTCATCTCAGTCTTAAATCGTCACTTCTTTATTCTGAGACTATGCCCTCTGATCCTTGACTCTCCCAAGAGGGGAAACATCCTCTCAGAATGTTTCAAATAGGTCATCTTTCATTCTTCCAAATTCCAATGAGTCGAGTTCCAACCTGTTTAATAATAAGACAAGCCCTCCATAACCGGGAATCATCCAAGTGAACCTTCTCTGAAACATCTCCAATAAAATAATTTCTTCCCTTAAATAAATTATTGGTAAACAAGGCGGGGGGGTCAGGCAGGAACGTGGGGTTGAGTTATAATCAGATCAATCGCAATCTTAATGAATGGCGGGGCAGGCTCGAGGGGCTGAGTGGCCTGACTCCTAATTAAGTATGTATCTGCATACGGAGAGGCAGGGAGCAGCGACGATTGACTCTCCTTGACTCAGATTTCTTTCCCTCCAATCCATCTCTCTGCTGGTTTTTGGGAGGTTTCGCTGCATACATGCATGTTTCTGCCACCCTTCCCAACCTCAGAACGGAGACTTTAAGAAAAGGCAACGTCACTGGCCCTTGAGGGCCTGGGACTCGCTCGTGGGTTATGACATCCTCAATACAAATGCAATGCGGAGGAACCACAGGGAACTAGTGAACAGAAACAGATCCTTTGTGGCACCAGCCACCTCGCCATCCCATCCAAATCCTGATCCAACGAGGCTCCTCATCCACTCTCCCTCAAAATCCTCATCAGGTTTCTGTCATGATATGCACTCATGCACATAATGAGGTAAAGACAGGCGGTGACAGACACCCGGGGTTAGCCAATCAACACACAGGAAAGAACACAACCAATCACCAGACAGAACACTAGAGGGGGTTTCCTACTATCAAACACACGAGGCATCAGCACTCCACCTCTTTCCACTGGTGACAACTGTAGTGATAGTCAGGGTGTATATATTAGTTAGCACCTTGGCTCAGAGCTGGTCTTGTCTAGTTAGTTAGAGTTAGCACACTTAGAGTAGTAGAGTGTCAACCCACAGCAAGCTGTGTGCACTGTTACAGAAGTTCAATAAATCGTATTTAACCAACGTCTAAGTTTGGTGTCTGCTTTCCAGTACAACTGCATCTAGTTGCAGTCCGTTTTACCCAAGGGTGAATACCACAATAGTTTCCTGTTCAATATACCCCGAGTCTTCAACTGACCGCTTTGGCAGCGGGTTTCACATTCTCACCACTTTCTGCGTATGGCAGTTTCTCCTGAATCCCCGACTGGGGTTTATTGATGATATCTTTACACCGATGGCTCCTAATTTCTGCCAGTATAAACATCTTCTCTCCGTTTACCCTTCCAAATCCCTCCATCAATGATAATGCCTTAGCCATTTGCTAGCCTACAACTTAAGTCCTACTAAAGCTTTTCATCTTGCTTTGTAATGATATGTACATCGGTACACCAGTGAAAGATTAATTATTACAACTCAGTGTAACTCAAACCCTAGAGGGCACCACCAGTTCCCAGTATAAATATCATACCTCAGGGAATCTTGGGTAGTGTTAGCAGAGGAGAAATATTGATCGCAGCTCAATGAATAGTTTAGATTAGAGAGATGTAGCACAAGGACATCATTAGTTAATTCTAGATTACAGGTTACTGTTTAACAGACTCAGGCTTACTTTATTAGTAGTTATTGCTCTGTAGAGTGTGCAAACTCTATATAATTTAATTGTTATTCAATAAATCAGTTTTGCTTCAATCTGAAGATTGGTGGTTTCTTTAACATCAACTCTTCCGACCATTCTGGATCACAAGGCACAGAATAACAACATATTACCACAGAGCATAATATAACACTCATCAGGACAATACCAAATTGCAAATTGTAATGGCAACAACAATTTATTCTGTATGGGAAGAGAGCACTCCTATTCATCAGTTAACTGATAGGATGGGGAAGTGGGCCTAAGTAGGGTGGTCTTTCACAGGGTCGGTGTAGACTCGATGCCCTCCTTCTGCACTGTAGGAACTCTATGCAATCCTATAGTTCTAATTGGTGCATCCTCTGTGGCAGCACCTCTACCAATCAGTGCTCTCTTCTCGTGCAGTATAATTTGCTTTTATCAGTATAAATTGTTGCTCCCTTTACGATTTGGTGCTCTTGATGAGCTTCGACAGCACGTGTCTTTTTTTCAGTGAACACCTTTATTTGGTCACACCTTGACGTTCCCACTTCTACTCAATGGAGCATGAGCACGTTCAGTCTTTTGAAAATTGAGGGGTACCGCATTACGTTGGATATATGAGGTATAGACAGGCCACTCAGCCCAAGAAGCCCGTGCTGGGATTTACCCTCCACTTGAGCCTCCACTCATCTAATTTCCGTCGTAACCTTCTGATCAAAATGTCGGAAAGAAAGACTCCGTAACTTCTCTCCGTCATTTGCCCTCAGCATCACGCGGAAAGACAGCCTTCAATGAGTCCTTAATCGCGCAAAAACACACCCAACATATTTTATTCTTTCGTGGGATGTCACAAGGCCCAGCATTTGTTGGCCACACCTTCATCTGAGGGAGTCACTCGGCCGCTTCAGAGGGGGCAAATAAGAGTCATTCACGTTGCTGTGTGTGGTGTCTAGAGTCACAAGTAGGCTGAGGCCGGGGTAATGACGGCAGTATTCCTCTTCTTGAAAGAGGCAATAGTGAACCGGATGGGGGTTTTCTACAACAATCGATCGGAGATTCAGAGTCACCAAGATCAAGGCTAACTTTTCAATTCCAGATTTTATTAATTGAATTGAACTTCCACCAGCTGCCGTGGTGGGATTTAAACCTGTGTTTCCCCCCCCCCCCCCCCCCCCCCAACCCCATGTCCAGTGACATTAGCACCACACAATTAGTGCAAAATCAAACAGAGAAGACTATGCTGATCTGAAGCGTGCACAGGATTAAAGAGAGCCCCAAGTATGCGCCACTTTGTGGTTGGGCGGGGGGGGCACGGGGGTGAGTAACCAAGAGTGCACCAAGGACAGGGGTCAAGCCAGCAAATGAGTCATCAGTGCACCGCTGGGCCAAAGGAACAGGGCGGGGCTGCCATTGGGTCTCATGGCAGGCTCGGCCTTCCTGATCTGCCTCGCACAGGGGCCACCACAAGACGGCCGGCGGGAGGTCGCGCCCGGCGTCATTGAACCCCAGAGGTTGCCCTCCCATCACTCCTTGCAGGTGACAGGATGGCATCTCTTCCTTGGCCCTCAGGTACCTGTCTCATTCCACTTTTGCAGTCAGCGGGGCATTTCCAGTCTGCCACAGCCTTGCAGACGCTGTAAAATATTGCAAACTCAGAAAAATCCCAGAGAGGATCCCTGACCAATCCCACCCGCTTGAGAGATCTCATCAGCCTGTTCAATTCCTTTTACTCTGCAGCAGATGAGTCACCCGTCATACATTTTCGTTTCCTGAACCAACACAATCATAAATACACCCAGCCAGGTCCAAAAATAAACTCCCTGAGGTCATGTGTTGAGTGCGGTTCAGTGAGCAATGGGTCTCACATCTGAGTCAGAATGTTCTCGAGTTGAAGTCTCACCCCCCCAGGGAGCCCGAGGGCAAAACCCGAGGCTACCTTAAACGGCACCCGAACGAAGGAAAACTAATGCAGAGCGATTCGCCTACTTCAAGAGGAATAGCAGGGCCCCGGCATGCGCCCCCCATCCCAGCTCCTGCTACTGATACGGGCCCCTGCCCTTCCGGCCGCGGAATCGGTCTGTTCTTGGGCCACCTTGCTTTTTGTGGGATCTTGCTCTGAACCAACCGACTCTCAGCGGGGGGGGGGGGGGGGGGGGGGGGGGGGGGGGGGGGGGGGTGTGTCCCGCATTTGCGGTGCAGGCTGAACATCAGAAGCACTGCACCGTCTGGAAAGCACTTTGGGACGCACCGAGAGAGTGAAGCAGCCATCCAAATGTAACTCCCTCCCTCACCACCACCAACATCGGAGTCCACTGGCCAACAAATTGCCGCTCTTAATTCTCACACGGCATAAATTACTACCTTTCCCTCCTACCCCCTTGTAGAGACACTCAAAATAGAAGCGGTGGGCAGGAGAGACATCAAGCGGGAGCAGGAGTGACCATTCAGCCCCTCAGGCCTGCTTGAGGCTGTTCCAACATTCCACCTTGGATGGTGATCTCTAGCACGAGGGGGCATAGCTTTAAATTGAGGGGAGATAGGACAGATGTCAGAGGTAGGTTCTTTACTCAGAGAGTAGTAAGGGCGTGGAATGCCCTGCCTGCAACAGTAGTGGACTCGCCAAGACCTAGGGATTTAAATGGTCATTGGATAAACATATGGATGATAAGGGAATAGTGTAGATGGGCTTTAGAGTGGTTTCACAGTTCGACGCAACATCGAGGGCTGAAGGGCTTGCACTGCACTGTAATGTTCTATGTTCTAATATGATCCTGGCTGATCCTCCAGAACCGTAGAATCCCTACAGTGCAGAAGGAGGCCATTCGGCCCATCAAATCTGCACCAACCTTCTGAAAGAACACCCCACATCGGTCCAATCCCCCACCCCACCCCTGTAACCCTGCGCATCCTTTGGACATTAAATTTAGCATGGCCAACCCACCTAACCTGCCCATCTTTGGGCTGTGTCTGCAGCATACCCCCGCTCTCTTCCTATCCCCCTTGTGGGATTCTCTAATGAGGAAAGAATGAACACTGGGCCTCCATCCATATTGACGTTTAGAAGGAGGAGGGGTCATTTATTGAAGCATAAGATTCTGAAGGGGGTAGGCAGGGGAGGAGGATGTTTCTCATTTTGGGGTATCTACAGGGGCTTCCCACAGTAACTTCATTGTAGCCTACTTGTGACAATAAGTGATTATTATATTATTATTATTACATCGGGTTTGTGGGAGGAGGGAAGGAGAATTTTAAAATGGAGGAATTTCTTCCCTTGTTAATGTTTGAGAGCTTTTTTTTCCATTCAATCCTGAGACTTGGGCATCGCCAGCCTTTATTGCCCATCCTAAATTTGCTCTCGGGAAGGTGGCAGGGAGCTGCCTGCTTCCATAGAAACATTGAAAATAGGAGCAGGACGAGCCATTCGGCCCCTGAAGCCCGCTCTGCCATTCATTATGATCATGGCTGATTCACTAACTCAAAGCTATACTCCTTCTCTCTCTCCCCATACCCTTCTACACCTTCAGAATCTAGGGCCGTGATTTTGCGGCCACGCTGTGCCCGAAAAGCAGCACGCCACGGCGCAATGTGGCAATAGAAGCCAGGAGATCCTGCTCCCGGAAACTACCTGGCTCACAATGCCTCGTGAGATCTAACGCGATCTCGCAAGGCATTGCGATGTAAATCCCACCCACCTGGGTGCCAGCCTGGCACTGCCAAGGTGCCTACTTGGTGCTGGCAGGGGCAATGTCAGGGTGCCAGGTTGGCTAGCTGGCATTTTGTGCACGGTGGCAATCTTAGCCACGGGTGCCCTTCGTGGGTGTTGGGGGGGGTGGTGGTGGTCAGGGACCAGGGCCTTCCCATTGTGCGTTGGGGTTTGGAGGGGGGGTTGGCGGGGGGGGGGGGGGGTGGGGGGGGGGGGGGTCAAATAATCTCTACAGTGCCGAATGAGGCCATTCGGTCCATCAAGTACTGCATTAACCCACTAAAAGAGCAATCCATCCAAGGACACTCCCTGCCCTATTCAATAACCCCTGAACCGAACCGGGGCACATCTTTAGATGCTAAGGGAGAATTTACCATTGACAATCCGCTTTACCTGCACATCTTTGGATGCTATGGGGGAAATTTACCATTGCCAATCCGCTTTACCTGCACATCTGTGGACTATGGAAGGAAACCGGAGCACCCGGAGAAAACCCAGGTGGGCACGAGAAGAAAATGCAAACTCGGGTGAGTAAATTTGCAGACGACACTAAAGTCGGTGGAGTTGTAGACAGTGCGGAAGGATGTTGCAGGTTACAGAAGGACATAGATAAGCTGCAGAGCTGGGCTGAGAGGTGGCAAATGGAGTTTAATGTGGAGAAGTGTGAGGTGATTCACTTTGGAAAGAATAACAGGAATGCGGAATATTTGGCTAATGGTAAAATTCTTGGTAGTGTGGATGAGCAGAGGGATCTCGGTGTCCATGTACATAGATCCCTGAAAGTTGCCACCCAGGTTGATAGGGTTGTGAAGAAGGCCTATGGTGTGTTGGCCTTTATTGGTAGAGGGATTGAGTTCCGGAGCCATGAGGTCATGTTGCAGTTGTACAAAACTCTAGTACGGCCGCATTTGGAGTATTGCGTACAGTTCTGGTCGCCTCATTATAGGAAGGACGTGGAAGCTTTGGAACCGGTGCAGAGGAGATTTACCAGGATGTTGCCTGGTATGGAGGGAAAATCTTATGAGGAAAGGCTGATGGACTTGAGGTTGTTTTCGTTAGAGAGAAGAAGGTTAAGAGGTGACTTAATAGAGGCATACAAAATGATCAGAGGGTTAGATAGGGTGGACAGCGAGAGCCTTCTCCCGCGGATGGAGGTGGCTAGCACGAGGGGACATAGCCTTAAATTGAGGGGTAATAGATATAGGACAGAGGTCAGAGGTGGGTTTTTTACGCAAAGAGTGGTGAGGCCGTGGAATGCCCTACCTGCAACAGTAGTGAACTCGCCAACATTGAGGGCATTTAAAAGTTTATTGGATAAGCATATGGATGATAAGGGCATAGTGTAGGTTAGATGGCCTTTAGTTTTTTTCCATGTCGGTGCAACATCGAGGGCCGATGGGCCTGTACTGCGCTGTATCGTTCTATGTTCTATGTTCCACACAGGCTGGAATTGAACCCGGGTCCCTGGCGCGGTGATGCATCAGTGCTATCCACTGTGCCACCGTGCTGCCCTGGTCGCTTCGGGTGCTCCAGAGATCGGGACACCATCTGTCGCTGCACTGAGGGGTTTCGGTGAGCGGAGCTCCTAAGTGTACAAAACGGGATTATGTGTGGCCTCGGCCGCACATTCCCCGCTGAGGCCCCCTGTCATGTCAGAGTACTTTTAACGAATGGGTGCTTGTAAATGGGTTTGTATATGAGTATTTGTAGTGAGAGTACCTTTAAGAAATGGGTGTTTACTACTGCAGTGATGTCAGAGAGTGGGTGGAGCTGGGCTGTCTGTCGGCTTTTTACTTTCGTTTTAGGCTGTGTGCTGCAGGGTGTGTTTTAGTTTCGTTTTCAGAGCTGGATAGCTGCAGTCACAGCCAGAAGGTATATGAATCTCTCTCTGTAATCGAAAGACTGTAAATCGATCCTGGTGATTTAAAACTAATACCAGTAATGACTTTAACCTGATGTGCTTCTGGTAAAAGGTGTTTTTAAGTCTTCTGGATGTTAAAAGGAAAGCTTAAAGGATTACTTAGTGTGTAGTCTTTGGGGGTTGTATTTGAATTAATGGTTGCTAAGATGTTCACTGTATGTTTTAAAAAGGATAACTTGAGTTCATAGAATAAACATTGTTTTGCTTTAAAAAATACTTTTCCATTTCTGCTGTACCACAGCTGTAGAGTGGACCGTGTGCTTCCCATACCACAATCTAGTAAAAGTCGTGGGTCAGGTGAACTCTATGATACACTTTGTGGTTCTCTAAACCCTGGCCTATAACACCCCTATCTAACGTGAGTGCTGTTTTATAGCATTGTGTTTCTCAGCGCTGTGAGCGCCAGCACACCCGCCGCTAAATGCGCTCGCTCTGGGATCTTGTTTCCATTTTGTTAAATCCCGCCCAAGAAATGTATCTGTCTCCTTCTAAAATATACTTAGTGACTTGGCTGCCACAGCCTTCTGTGGTAGAGAATTCCACAGGTTCACCTACCTCAGAGTGAAGAAATTCCTCATCTCAATCCTAAATGTCCCGCCCCATCTCCTGAGACCGCGATCCCTTGTTCGAGAGCCCCCCCCCCACCCCCTCTGCTCGCCCAATCAGAGGAAACACCATCCCTGAAATTAGCATTCTTGCAAAATGGCCTGATGAGTGGAAAGCTTTGACAGGTTCCTCTTTCTTAATTTACACGGCACTCAACACCGGTTAAACTGGTTCTGACTTTAGCAAATAAGCAAAAAGTGGAAGAAAGAGAGAAGCAAACACATGATGGGGAGACAGTGGTGTAGTGGTAATGTCTGGACCATTAATCCCAATGTCCCGGGGGGGACACCGGTTCAGAACCCATGACGACAGCTGGTGATATTTGAAATTCAGCGAGTACAATTTGAGATTGAAAAGCTCGCCTCAGTAACGGTGAAGTGAAGCCCTGGTTGATTTCGATTTTAGAATTTTAGAACAGTACAGCACAGAACAGGCCCTTCGGCCCTCGATGTTGTGCCGAGCAATGATCACCCTACTCAAACTCACGTATCCACCCTATACCCGTAACCCAACAACTCCCCCTTAACCTTACTTTTTAGGACACTACGGGCAATTTAGAATGGCCAATCCACCTAACCCGCACATCTTTGGACTGTGGGAGGAAACCGGAGCACCCGGAGGAAACCCACGCACACACGGGGAGGACGTGCAGACTCCGCACAGACAGTGACCCAGCCGGGAACCGAACCTGGGACCCTGGAGCTGTGAAGCATTGATGCTAACCACTATGCTACCGTGCTGCCCTTCATTGTTATGAACTTCTGCCATCGAGCTCACTGATGTCCTTTCCAGAGCAGGAAATCTGTCCTGCTTACCCTGGCCTGGCCTCCTACTCATTCCAGACCACCACAGCAACGTGGGTCACTCTTAACGGCTCCTCTGAAAAGTTCAAGGGGCAACTGGGGATGGACGACAAATGCTGTGTCTCTCCCAGCGATGCCCATATCCCTTGGAAGCACAATTTGTACAAACACCATGTCACATTATCACTGAGTCCCAAAGTGCTCCCCAGCGCAGTAGTTATTTCTGATGTGCCATTGTTGCAGTTCATACAGGACTATATACAGCATTCGACAAATATGATTTAAAAACCGGCCTATTATGCACTTGCATTTCAAAGTGTGCTGCCTCATCTCCCGCCCCCACCAACCCCCGAAGAAATTCGGCTAAAAGTCCATGAGAACAGGGTGGATGCTTCAGTTAGCATTAAGACCAGTTCAGGAATGGAATCTGGTGCGCGACAGTTCCCCCCCCCCCCCCCACCCCCCCCCCCCCCCCCCCCCCCCCCACACACACACTAAACCATGTCACGTATGGGGATTTCTCCCTCCATGGACATCGCCAAACCATTCAGTGACTAGAAAATGGCACCTGGAGTAGGATTGCGCTGTCTGGGAGCTTCAAGATGTGATCTGGCACGGGGGCGGGGGTGTCAAGGCGATTGTCCGGCATTCGGCTGCGACAGGTGCTGCTTTTCAGACCCACGACAATGCAGCCCTCATTAGGGCTCACTCTGCTTCCTTTATGGGATCCCTAGAATCCCTTAATTGCAGAAGGAGGTCATTCGGCCCATTGAGTCTGCACCGACCCGCCAAAAGAGCACCTGATCTCGGCCCACTCCTCCGCCCTATTCCCGTAATCATGGCCAATCCATCTAACCTGCACATCTTTGAAAAGTGGGAGGAAACCGGAGCACCCAGAGGAAACCCACTCAGACACGGGGAGAAACTGCAAACTCCACACAGACAGCCACCCCTGGCCGGAATCGAACTCGGGTTCCTGATGCTGGGAGGCAGCAATGCTAATCACTGTGCCCCTTATCAAGAGGGAGTCTCAAAAAGGTGCCCCTAGGTGCCCCTAGGGCAGCACGGTAGCATGGTGGTTAGCATCAATGCTTCACAGCTCCAGGGTCCCAGGTTCGATTCCCGGCTGGGTCACTGTCTGTGCGGAGTCTGCACGTCCTCCCCGTGTGTGCGTGGGTTTCCTCCGGGTGCTCCGGTTTCCTCCCACAGTCCAAAGATGTGCGGGTTAGGTGGATTGGCCATGCTAAATTGCCCGTAGTGTCCTAATAAAAGTAAGGTTAAGGGGGGGGTTGTTGGGTTACGGGTATAGGGTGGATACGTGGGTTTGAGTAGGGTGATCATTGCTCGGCACAACATTGAGGGCCGAAGGGCCTGTTCTGTGCTGTACTGTTCTAAAAACATCGTCAGCCTCGGCCCTTCTCGACTGGACAGCCACCTCCAGAAGGATCAGCGTTTACGGTAGTGTTATGGGCCAGGGTTTAGAGAACCCCAAAATGTATCATTGAGTTCACCTGATCCACAACCTTTAATAGATTGTGGTTATGGGGACCACATGGACCTACTTTACAGGTGTGATGCAACAGAGCTCTACAGTACTTTTAAATTAAAACAATGTTTATTTATGAAACCAGTTAGCACTTTATAAACCCACAGTAAACATCTTAACAACTATCAACACCAATCCTCCCCACAGATACAATATTCTACAAGTAACCCTTAATCTTTCCTTATTAACATCCATAAGACACAAGACCCTTTTTAACACAGAGATCAGGTTTCAATACTGAGAGCAGTCAGCACTTTGAAATCACCCAATTGGTCTGGAGAGTCTTTAACTTGCAGAGAGATCCTTATACAGCTCCTTGCTTTGCCTGCAGCTATTCCAGCTCTCAAAATGAAACTAAACACACCCTGTAGCTGCAAGTCCAAAGTGAAAGTAAAAAGACAGACAGCCCAGCTCCACCCACTCTCTGACACCACTGCAGCTATCTAATAAACATCCATTTCTTAAAGGTACACCCATTACAGCTATTCAATAAAAATAACCATTTCTAAAAGGAACTCTCACATGACAGTAGAAACACGTAAAAGGCACAAGAAGTGAGGTTTGAGACCGGGAACATCAGGGCCCTGGTGAACACAACCATAGAACATAGAACATAGAACGTTACAGCGCAGTACAGGCCCTTCTGCCCTCGATGTTGCGACTATTCCCTTATCGTCCATATGTCTATCCAATGACCATTTGAATGCGTTTAGTGTTGGCGAGTACACTACTGTTGCAGGCAGGGCATTCCACGCCCTTACTACTCTCTGAGTAAAGAATCTACCTCTGACAGCTGTCCTATATCTATCTCCCCTCAATTTAAAGCTCTGTCCCCTCGTGCTAGACATCACCATCCGAGGAAAAAGGCTCTCACTATCCATCCTATCTAATCCTCTGATCATCTTGTATGCCTCAATTAAGTCACCTCTTAACCTTCTCTAACGAAAACAGCCTCAAGTCCCTCAGCCTTTCCTCATATGTTCTACCCTCCATACCAGGCAACATCCTGGTAAATCTCCTCTGCACACTTTCCACTGCATCCACATCCTTCCTATAATACGGCGACCAGAACTGCACGCAATATTCCAAATGCAGCCGCACCAGAGTTTTGTACAGCTGCAACATGACCTCATGGCTCCGAAACCCAATCCCTCTACCAATAAAAGCTAACACACCGTACGCCTTCTTAACGACCCTCTCAACCTGGGTGGCAACTTTCAGGGATCTATGTACATGGACACCGAGATCTCTCTGCTCATCCACACTACCAAGAATCTTGCCATTAGCCCAGTACTCTGTCTTCCTTTTATTCCTTCCAAAATGAATCACCTCACACTTTTCTGCATTAAACTCCATTTGCCACCTGTCAGCCCAGCTCTGCAGCTTATCTATGTCCCTCTGTAACTTGTAACATCCTTCCGCACTGTCCACAACTCCACCGACTTTAGTGTCATCTGCAAATTTACTCACCCATCCTTCTACGCCCTCCTCCAGGTCATTTATAAAAATGACAAACAGCAGTGGCCCCAAAACAGATCCTTGTGGTCCACCACTAGTAACTGGACTCCAGTCTGAACATTTCCCATCAACCACCACCCTTTGTCTTCTTCCAGCTGGCCAATTTCTGATCCAAACTGCTAAATCACCAATCTATGAGAGGGCATCAACACCGGGCTGTGTACACAGACCAGAAAACTCCGGCAGTATGTCATTACATCCCGGAGTGAGTCCCGACCATCAGAGAGGGTGTCAACACGCCCAGGAAACTCCGGCGGTATGTCAACGGCGCTCTGAGTGAGTCCCGACGATCTGGCGTGGACATCAACACCAGGCTGTGTACGCAGCCCAGAAAACTCCGGCGGAATGTCATCATCGCCCAGAGCGAGTCCCGCCCATCCAGGGAGGATGTCAACACCGCACTGTGTACACAGCCCAGGAAACTCCGGCGGAATGTCATCACCGCCCGGAGCGAGTCCCGCCCATCCAGGGAGGATGTCAACACCGCACTGTGTACACAGCCCAGGAAACTCCGGCGGAATGTCATCACCGCCCGGAGCGAGTCCCGCCCACCCAGGGAGGATGTCAACACCGCACTGTGTCATCACCGCCCGGAGCGAGTCCCGCCGATCCAGGGAGGATGTCAACACCACGCTGTGTACACAGCCCAGGAAACTCCGGCGGAATGTCATCACCGCCCGGAGCGAGTCCCGCCCATCCAGGGAGGATGTCAACACCGCACTGTGTACACAGCCCAGGAAACTCCGGCGGAATGTCATCACCGCCCGGAGCGTGTCCCGCCCACCCAGGGAGGATGTCAACACCGCACTGTGTCATCACCGCCCGGAGCGAGTCCCGCCGATCCAGGGAGGATGTCAACACCACGCTGTGTACACAGCCCAGGAAACTCCGGCGGTATGTCATCGCTGCCCGGAGCGAATCCCGCCCATCCAGGGAGGATGTCAACACCGCACTGTGTACACAGCCCAGGAAGCTCCGGCGGAATGTCATCACCGCCCGGAGCGAATCCCGCCCATCCAGGGAGGAACATAAGAACATAAGAACTAGGAGCAGGAGTAGGCCATCTGGCCCCTCGAGCCTGCTCCGCCATTCAATTAGATCATGGCTGATCTTTTGTGGACTCAGCTCCACTTTCCGGCCCGAACACCATAACCCTTAATCCCTTTATTCTTCAAAAAACTATCTATCTTTACCTTAAAAACATGTAATGAAGGAGCCTCAACTGCTTCACTGGGCAAGGAATTCCATAGATTCACAACCCTTTGGGTGAAGAAGTTCCTCCTAAACTCAGTCCTAAATCTACTTCCCCTTATTTTGAGGCTATGCCCCCTAGTTCTGCTGTCACCCGCCAGTGGAAACAACCTGCCCGCATCTATCCTATCTATTCCCTTCATAATTTTAAATGTTTCTATAAGATCCCCCCTCATCCTTCTATATTCCAACGAGTACAGTCCCAGTCTACTCAACCTCTCCTCATAATCCAACCCCTTCAGCTCTGGGATTAACCTAGTGAATCTCCTCTGCACACCCTCCAGCGCCAGTACGTCCTTTCTCAAGTAAGGAGACCAAAACTGAACACAATACTCCAGGTGTGGCCGCACCAACACCTTATACAATTGCAACATAACCTCCCTAGTCTTAAACTCCATCCCTCTAGCAATGAAGGACAAAATTCCATTTGCCTTCTTAATCACCTGTTGCACTTGTAAACCAACCTTCTGTGACTCATGCACTAGCACACCCAAGTCTCTCTGAACAGTGGCATGTTTTAATATTTTATCGTTTAAATAATAATCCCGTTTGCTGTTATTCCTACCAAAATGGATAACCTCACATTTGTCAACATTGTATTCCATCTGCCAGACCCGAGCCCATTCACTTAACCTATCCAAATCCCTCTGCAGACTTCCAGTATCCTCTGCACTTTTCGCTTTACCACTCATCTTAGTGTCATCTGCAAACTTGGACACATTGCCCTTGGTCCCCAACTCCAAATCATCTATGTAAATTGTGAACAATTGTGGGCCCAACACGGATCCCTGAGGGACACCACTAGCTACTGATTGCCAACCAGAGAAACACCCATTTATCCCAACTCTTTGCTTTCTATTAATTAACCAATCCTCTATCCATGCTACTACTTTACCCTTAATGCCATGCATCTTTATCTTATGCAGCAACCTTTTGTGTGGCACCTTGTCAAAGGCTTTCTGGAAATCCAGATATACCACATCCATTGGCTCCCCGTTATCTACTGCACTGGTAATGTCCTCAAAAAATTCCACTAAATTAGTTAGGCATGACCTGCCTTTTACGAACCCATGCTGCGTCTGCCCAATGGGACAATTTCTATCCAGATGCCTCGCAATTTCTTCCTTGATGATAGATTCCAGCATCTTCCCTATTACCGAAGTTAAACTCACTGGCCTATAATTTCCTGCTTTCTGCCTACCTCCTTTTTTAAACAGTGGCGTCACGTTTGCTAATTTCCAATCCACCGGGACCACTCCAGAGTCTAGTGAATTTCGGTAAATTATCACTAGTGCATCTGCAATTTCCCTAGCCATCTCTTTTAGCACTCTGGGATGCATTCCATCAGGGCCAGGAGACTTGTCTACCTTTAGCCCCATTAGCTTGCCCATCACTCCCTCCTTAGTGATAACAATCCTCTCAAGGTCCTCACCTGTCATAGCCTAATTTCTATCAGTCGCTGGCATGTTATTTGTGTCTTCCACTGTGAAGACCGACCCAAAAAACCTGTTCAGTTCCTCAGCCATTTCCTCATTTCCCATTATTAAAACTCCCTTCTCATCCTCTAAAGGACCAATATTTACCTTTGTCAACACCACGCTGTGTACACAGCCCAGGAAACTCCAGCTGTATGCCATCTCCGCCCTAAGTGAGTCCCGACGATCCGGTGAGGACACCAATACCGGGCGGCTAGACTTCGTCCCAGGATGGGAAATCAGGAGAAGATGGCACAGAGTTGGATTTACTATCAGGAATGAACTTGTGGACCGGCTTCATGAGTATCTGCTCAAGCACATAGGAAAAGGAGTCGGACATTCAGCCTGTCGAGCCTGTTTCATCATTCAATATGATCATGGTTTTTTTTCATAAATTTAGATTAGCCAATTATTTTTTCCAATTAAGGGGCAATTTAGCGTGGCCAATCCACCTACTCTGCACATTTTTGGCTTGTGGGGGCGAAACCCACGCAGACACGGGGAGAACGTGCAAACTCCACACGGACAGTGACCCAGAGCCGGGATCGAACCTGGGACCTCAGCGCCGTGAGGCGGTTGTGCTAACCACTAGGCCACCGTGCTGCCCTAATATGATCATGGTTGATGGGACACTTCAATAACTTCGCCATCCCCATAACCCTTTACGTTATTGTTAATCAGGAATCTGTCAATCTCTGCTTTAAACACAAATTACTGAGCTTCCCCAGCCCGCTGGGGTAAATAATTGACCAGGGAAAGAATTCCCTGCCAAACGTGACAAAGTTCTCTGTGGGGTTACAAAGGAAAACAGAGTCATTCTTCTTGGAGATATCTATGCCAGAGTTACATGGGTTTATTGTCACCAATTCCCTGATCCAGCAGCAGAGCACATTAAGTTAAGGTCTTGGGCAGCCATCTGTGCGGAGTCTGCACATTCTCCCAATGTCTGTGTGGGTTTCCTCCGGGTGCTCCGGTTTCCTGCCACATTCCAAAGGTGTGCTGGTTAGGTGAATTGGCCATTTTTTCTTTTTAATTTTTCCAATTAAGGGGCAATTTAGCATGGCCAATCCACCTACCCTGCATATCTTTGGGTTGTGGGGTTAAAACCCCCAAAGACACAGGGAGAGTGGGAAAACTCCACACAGACAGTGATCCAGGGCCGGGATCGAACCGGGTCCTGGGCGCAGTGAGGCAGCAGTGCTAACCACTGCACCACCGTGCTGCCGCAGGTGGATTGGCCATGCTAAATTACCTCTTAGTGTCCAAAGATGTGCAGGTTAGGTGGGATTACAGGTTAAGGCGGGGTAGTGGGTTTATGCAGGGTGCTCTTTCAGAGGGTCAGCACAGATTTGATGGACCGAATGGCCTCCTCCTGCTCCTCTTTGTATATAAGAACGTCTTGGCAGCACCCACCGTCCAACCACCTGATCAATTACTTCACTGCCTGTGCCCCAAATCACAGAGCAATGGCATGGACTGATAACCGCCAGTCTGATCCCTGGCTTCACTCGTTGAATTGCCTCCATCAAGCCAGTTCCCAAGCAACTGGGGCAAACTGAGGCGATGTCCACTAAAGGCAACGCCGAAACTCCTGAACAATCCAATCATGAGAGACCAATTCCCCAACCATGTCAGAGGGGGAAAAACTTTTGGAACCTCTGTCATAGAGGCAGAAGAGTGTCCCTAGTGCTTGGGATGTCCTTAAGGCCAACAACGTCAATGCCTGCACTGAGATGCTTGGATTGTCTCACAGGATACGGCTGAGGAGAGGGAAGCAGTCAACCCCCTTTGGAGGGAGTATTTTGCAAACCTTTTCAATTGAGCACCAACCTGCTGGCGAGGGGGAGTATTCAACACCGCCCCACAGCACCAGGCCTGCAACTTTGGTGATAATGCTGACTCCATGATCAGAGACCAAATCGTGTTTGGAGTTCACTCTGATCCTCTGAGAGAGCAGCTCTTAAAAATCAAGCATATGACCCTGCCAGTCGCAATTGAAACATGTACAGTGCATGAGCACGCAAAAAATCGGTATTCCCAACGCAAATCGGCTGAAAATGAGAAACGTGCCTCCCACGAGGCAGTGAGAGTGAAGGCCATCTCCCGGATGCAGCGCCTCAGCATTGAAGATAGCAGCCATTTCACGCGCTTTTCCCAGAGCCCCACGCATGCGCGATGCGAACGAGATAACAAAGCGGCCGACACCCACACTGCGCAGGTGCAGATGTCTGTCGCCGCACTGTGCATGTGCAACGACGTACACCGCGTCACGACGCCAATGTCATGACGTGGCAATGCCCACTTAAAGGGACACTGCCCTGCAAGAGGCAGGCAATGTTTAAACTGCGGGAAGCTTGGACATTATGCAGCCTTGTGCAGGTCTGCACCACCAGTCAGAGGCCAGCACTCCCAATTCCAACGATGGCGCGTCCAGAATGTGCAACGATGATTACAGGGTTCTGATCCTGGCAGCACAACAGATCCAGAGGACGAGTGCCTGGAGTCCACCTACTGAGTGTGCATCATTACCACACCTGAACATGCCACACCTAACTTATCCTCGCTGTGGATTCGGAGGACGGATGGCGTGCGGTGATGCAGGTCAACCGCTGCTCCATCCTGTTCAAGCTGGACACAGGTGCTTCTGCCAACCTCCTCTCACAGGCAGATTTCAAACGCATCAATAAGCCCCCCCAAGGTCCTTCCAGCAGCTTGCCAGCTCCTGGACTATAACGGTAATGCCATCACGGCGCTGGGGTCCTGCCATCTACTCGTCTCCAACCGGAGTATCCATGCACGGCTAAGGTTTGAAATTGTCAAGCCGGACAGGGCATCCCTACATGCCAGCAAAAAGCTAAACCTGGTGCAGCGGATTAATTCAATGACATCCTCCAACGTGGATCTTCAAGGTGGCATTGACGACATCCTCGCTCAGCATCCAGATGTGTTTGACTCGATCGGCACTTTGCCATATCAGTACAAGATTCTACTGCGACCTGATGCCAAGCCAGTGGTCCACGCACCCACCGGGTACCGGCTCCGCTGAAGGAGCGGCTGAAGGAACAGCTCAAGGAGCTGCAGCAGCAGGGGATCATTTCCAAGGTAACCGAACCGACTGACTGGGTCAGCTCAATGGTGGTGGTTAAAAACCCGTCTGGAGACCTGCGCATCTCCATTGATCCCAAGGATCTCAACCAGAATAAAATGCGTGAACACTACCCGATCCCGCAGCAGGAGGAACTCACCAGTGAGATGGCACATGCACGGTTTGTCACAAAGTTAGATGCGTCAATGGATTCTGGCAAATCCAGCTGGATGAGTCCAGCAGAAGGCTCTGCACATTCAGCACACCGTTTGGCAGGTACTGCTATAACCGTATGCCGTTCGGCATCGGAGATATTTCATCGCATCATGGAGGGCATCGAAGGGGTCCGTGTGTACGTGGACGACGTCATCATGTGGTCCATGACCCCTGAGGAGCATGTTTCCTATCTCCAGCAGGTATTCCACTGTGTCCACGCCAATGGCCTGAAGCTGAATGTTGCTTTGGCATGTCGACATTCAAGTTCCTAGGAGACCAAATCTCTCAGCAGGGCTTGTGCCCCAACACAGACAAGGTCAAGGCCATCGCAGCCATGAGGTCCCGGAAGACAAGGAGGCGGTATTGTACTTCCTGGGCATGGCCAATTTTCTGGGCAAGTTCATCCCAAACATGGCCTCACACACCACGGCCCTACGAAACCTGGTGAAGAAGGCCACTGCCTTCGAGTGGAAGGCGGCCCATCAGGCAGAGTGGTTGGAGCTGATTAGCCAAGCTCACCACTGCACCCGTATTGGCATTTTTCGACCCAGAGAGGGAAACGAAAATCTCGACAAATGCGAGCCAGGATGGCATTGGTGCGGTCCTGCTGCAATGCGATGACACTGCATCCTGGGCACCAGTTGCCTACGCATCAAGGGCAATGACGCCCACCGAACAAAGGTATGCACAAATCGAGAAGGAATGCCTGGGCCTTCTCACTGGCAATCTCAAGTTTCACGACTATGTCTACAGCCTGCCGACATTCACAGTCGAGGCGGATCACAGGCCCATGGTCTACATTATTCACAAGGACCTTAATGACATGATGCCTCAGTTGCAGCACATCCTCCTCAAACTCAGAAGGTACGACTTTGACCTGGTCTACACGCCTGGCAAGGAGCCCATCATTGCCGATACACTGTCCCGCTCCATCACCGTGCCTAGTGAACCACCGAATGTCATCCGGCAAATTTAGTCATAGGTTGAGTCACAGGTGCAGCTGTGTGCTAGCACCCTCCCGGCATCTGATGAGAAGGTGATTCGTATCCGTGAGGTTGCAGCCAAAGAGCCCCTCTTGCAGCGTGTTATGCAACACCTAGCCAATGGCTAGAAAAAAGGGCAGTGTCCTCAATTTTTCAATGTAAAGGACGACCTAACGGTGGTTGATGGCATCCTCCTCAAACTGGACCGGATTGTAATTCCACACAGTCTCCAGAGCTTGGTGCTCCGTCAAATCCATGAGGGCCACCTGGGCGTGAAAAAGTGCAGACGCAAAGCCAGGCAGGCTGTCTACTGGCCCGGGATCAGCCAGGACATCGCAAACATGGTCCTTAACTGCAACCTGACAACGCTTCCAGCGAGCGCAGAGTAAGGAGACACTTCAGCAGTATGAAATTGAGACCTCTCCTGTACTGCGCTGTAATGGTCTCAGCTGCATCCAGTTGCAGTCAGTGTTAGACTAGTGTACCTAACACGACACCTTCATCATAAGATCAAATGTGGGATGTTCGTTGATGATTGCACAATGTTCAGCACCATTTGCAACTCCTCAGACACTGAAGCAGACCAGTCCAAATGCAGCAAGACCAAGACAATATCCAGGCTTGGGAAGACAAGTGGCAAGTTACATTCAACATCCTGGGGGTTACCATTAACCAAAAACTGAACTTGACCCAGCCATACAATTGCTGTGGCGAACAAAGCAGGTCGTAGGCGAGCAATTCTGTGGTGAATAACTCACCTCCTGACTCCTCAAAGCTTGCCCATCATCTACAAGGCACAAGTCAGGAGTGTGATGGAATACTCCCCACTTGCCTGGATGAGTCCAAAGATGTTCAGTCCAAATATGTGCAGGTTAGCTGGTTTGGCCATACTAAATTGTCCCTCGGATACAAGGATAGAGTGGGGGATTGGGCCTAAGCCAGGGTGCACTTTCAGAGGATCGGTGCAGACTCGATGGGCCAAATGGTCTCCTTCTGCACTGTAGAGAATCTATGATTCTATGTGTGCAGCTCCAACAACACTCAAGAAGCTTGACTCATTCAGGACAAATCAGCCCGCTTGATTGCCATCCCTTTGACAAACGTTCTCTCCCTCCACCACTGACGCACAATGGCAGCCATGTGTACCATCTATAAAATACACTGCAGGAACTCACTGAGGATCCTTAGACAGCACCTTCCAAACCCACGACCTCTGCCATCTAAAAGGGCAACAGCAATATGTGTTGGCCTGGCCAGCGACATCCACACCCCATGAATGACAAATAACAACTCCCGAAGGAGGGACGTACACACTCACATACACAGACACCCACGGTCTCAGCCGTACTGCCTCTCTGAAATGTCCAAACGAGACGTTTGGTTGTTTCAAACCGCTCAGGACTGTGGGTGTACCTACAGCACAGGGACTGCAGCGGATCAAGGCTGCAGATCAGCACCACCTTCTCAAGGAGAAATCAGGAATGGGCAACAAATGTTGGTCCCAGCCAGCGATGGCTACATCCCGTAAATGAATGGGGAAAAAAACACCTGCAAACACCTGATTCCAGAGATGAAGGGCGGGAGGGGGGGTTTGTCTTATAAGGAAATGATGATCAGGTTGGAATTTGTATCCATTGGCGTTTATATGAAGAGGTGATCTTATTGAAACGTCATACCCTGAGGGGGGTTTGATCAGGGGGATTCGGAGACTATGTTTCCCCATGTGGGAGAGAGACTAGAACCAGGGAGACGCAGTTTAAGATTGAAATGAGGAGAATTCATTTTCTCTCAGAGGGTGTTAAAAAAACAAAGTAAAGTACAGCCTTCAAACAGGACCTTCGGCCCTCCAAGCCTGTGCCAACCATGCTGCACATCTAACCTAAAACATTCTATTACCTCCAGGGTCCGTATCCCTCTATTCCCATCCTATTCATGTAGTTGTCAAGATGCCCCTTGAATGTCACTATCGTCCCTGCTTCCAGCATCTCCTCCGGCAGCGAGTTCCAGGCACCCAATACCCTCCGTGTAAATAAACTTGCCTCGTATATCTACTCTGAACCTTGCCCCACGCACCTTAAACCTATGTCCCCGAGTAATTGACTCTTCCACCATGGGAAAAAGCAATCCACTCTGTCCATGTGCCTCATAATTTTGTAGACCTCTCTCAGGTCGTCCCTCAACCTCCGTCGTTCCAGTGAGAACAAACCGAGTTTATTCAACCTCTCCTCAAAGCTAATGCCCTCCATACCAGGCAACATCCTGGTAAATCTCTTCTGCATCCTCTCTAAAGCCTCCACATCCTTCTGGTAGTGTGACAACCAGAATTAAACACGATACTCCAAGTGTGGCCGAGCTAAGGGTTTATACAGCTGCAACATGACTTGCCAATTCTTATACTCAATGCTCTGGCCAATGAAGGCAAGCATGCCGTATTCCTTCTTGGCTACCTTCTCCACCTGTGTTGCCCCTTTCAGTGACCCGTGGACATGTACACCGAGATCCCTCTGCCTGTCAATACTTTTAAGGGTTCTGCCATTCACTGTATATTTCCCACCGGTATTAGGCCTTCCAAAATGCATTACCTCACATGGAACTGAGCTGACGGCCATGTCACCAGAGCAGGTATCTACTGATGGAAGCTCCACCCCACCCCCACCCCCAGCACAATGCACAACCACACACCAGGCTGTGTGTGACAACAGTGTCCTTCCTCAGAGCCACAACCGTAATTATTTACATTTACACCACAAACTGAACACAGTCAAATGTTCCGAGACACTTGAGAGGAGAGTTATTAAAGATCAAGACAAGTGAGCATCGGCGCGGTACATTAAGAGAGTTAACCAGCAGTTTTAAGCAAGCGGGGCAGATGTACAGGTCCTAATAGAGGGTGAGAGAGAGAGAGAGAAGCAAGACAGGTTGATGCAGAATATTCCTTCCACAGTTTGATATTTCCCAGACGGCTGTGGGAACTGGAGGAAGCTTCAGAGATAGGGAGGGTTGTAGAGGCAGGAAGAGGTTACAGAGATAGGGAGGCTTGTCGAGGCTGGAGGAGGTTTCAGAGATAGGGAGGGTTGTAGGGGCTGGATAATAAATAGGGACTGGAGGAGGTGACAGAGATAGGGAGGGTTGTAGAGGCTGGAGGAGGATACAGAGATAGGGAGGGATTTAGAGGCTGGAGGAGGTTTCAGAGATAGGGAGGGATGTCGAGGCTGGAGGAGGTTTCAGAGATCGGGAGGGATGTAGAGGCTGGAGGTGGTGACAGAGATAGGGAGGGTTGTAGAGACTGGAGGAGGTTACAGAGATAGGGAGGGATATCGAGGCTGGAGGAGGTTTCAGAGATAGGGAGGGATGTAGAGGCTGGAGGAGGTTTCAGAGATAGGGAGGGATGTAGAGGCTGGAGGAGGTGACAGAGATAGAGAGGGATGTAGAGGAGGTTTCAGAGATAGGGAGGGATGTCGAGGCTGGAGGAGGTTTCAGAGATAGGGAGGGATGTCGAGGCTGGAGGAGGTTTCAGAGATAGGGAGGGATGTCGAGGCTGGAGGAGGTTTCAGAGATAGGGAGGGATGTAGAGGAGGTTTCAGAGATAGGGAGGGAGGTAGAGGCTGGAGGAGGTGACAGATAGGGAGGGTTGTAGAGGCTGGACGAGGTTACAGAGATAGGGAGGGAAAGAGAGGCTGGAGGAGGTTTCAGAGATAGGCATTAAGGAAGTGATACTGTGGTAACTATAGCAGTTCAGTACCTGGACTCCAGAGACTGGCATTCCACCCTCACCCACACACCAACAGCTTGACTCGGGGCAACAACAACCATCAAAGTTCCCAATTGCAAGGCAGACAGTGGGAATTGCCCAGGACTGGGCCCTGAATGGTTACGGGGAGTTCTGAAGATGGGACAGGGGAAATTAGTGAGCCGAGTGGAGCCTCTGGGCCACTGCGTGTGAGTGGTAGCTGGAGAGAGCTGCTGGGACTGTGTGGAAGAAACGTGTTTGACTAAAATCCCACCAACACCAGCCTCCTTTCCCCGCTGCGTCTCTAAGCAAATCAGCTTGATTTGCATGTGGTGGAGCACTGGGTAAGGTGGCAGCAACAGGAAAGATACAAAAAAAACACCCACATCAAATAGCACAGACCTCTGTTGGAATATTAAAATCATACTCTCAAGCTCAAGTGACAAACTGTCAGAAGCACCGCCCGCGTCCATTCAAATATTAACCCAAATATTAACCCAATCACCAGCAATACAAAACTGCTCCACAACACTCTCCCCGGTTAACAAACTCCTGGATTAAGATGCTCCATGATTAACTCACTCCCAAACTGACACACTTCCAAATTGACACACTCCCAAATTGTCACACTCCCTGATTAACTCACTCCGTTTGACACACTTCCTGATTGACACACTCCCTGTTTGACACACTCCCAAACTGTCACACTCCCTGATTAACTCAGTCCCTAATTGACACACTCTGATCGATAGACTCCCTGATTAACTCCCTGATTCAAGCACTCTCTGATTGATACACTCTCTGATTGATACATTCGCTGATTGACACACTTCCTGATTGACACACTCCCTGATTAACTTACTCCCTGATTAACTCACTCCAACTGACACATTCCCTGATTTACCATCTTCGTTATTAACTCCGTCATTGATTCCCTCACTCCCTGATTAATACACCCCCTGTTTCACTTACTGCCTGTTCAATTCACTCCCTGATTCACACACTCCCTGAATTACACACTCCCTGATTTACACACTCCCTCATTTCCACACTCCCTCATTTACACAATCCCTCATATACACACTACCTCATTTACACATTTCCTGACTTACACACTCCCTGACTAACTCACTCCATGATTTCCACACTCCCTGATTTCCACACTCCCTGATTAACACACTCCTAGATTAACTCACTCCTGGATTGACTCACTCCTGGGTTGACTCCTGGATTGACTCACTCCCTGATTTACACACCCCCTCATTAACGCGCTCCCTGATTTACACACTTATTGGTTTACACACTCCCTGATTTACACACTCTCTGATTTACACATTCCCTGATTTACACACTTCCTGGATTAACTCATTCCCCGATTAACACACATCCTAATTAACACACTCCCTGAATAATAAACTCCTTCAATAACTCATTCCTTGATTGCATCGCTCTCTATTTAACACACTTCCAGATTATGTCACTCCCTAATTGACACACTCCCTGATTAACCTATTCCGTAATTAATACATTCCCTGTTTGACTCACTGCCTGTTCAATTCACTCCCTGATTAGCACTCCCTGATTAACTCACACCCTAATTGACACTCCCTGAATAACAAACTCCTTCAATAACAAACTCCCTAACTAACATACTCCCTGACGAACACACTCACTGACGAACACACTCACTGACGAACACACTCACTGACGAACACACTCACTGACGAACACACTCACTGACGAACACACTCACTGACGAACACACTCACTGACGAACACACTCACTGACGAACTCACTCATTGACTCACTCCGACGAACACACTCCCTGTTTAACACACTCCCTGATTTACACACTCCCTGATTTACACACTCCCTGATTTACACACTCCCTGATTAACTCTGCACCTGATTAACTCACTCCTGGATTAAACTCACTCCCTGATTGACACACACCCTGATTTACACACTCCCTGATTAACTCACTCCCTGATTAACTTATTCCGTAATTAATACGTTCCCTGTTTCACTAACTGCCTGTTCAATTCACTCCCCGGGCGCGATTCCCGCTCCCACGCCGGGTGGGAGAATCGCAGGAGGGCCGCTCTGGCACCCCCCGCGATTCTCCCACCTCCCCCAAAATTTTCACAGTCACCCGCTATTCTCCGACCGGGATGGGCCGAGCGGCCTGCCGTTCCTGACCGTTTCACGCAGGCGGCAACCACACCTTATCGCTGCCGGCGTGAACATGGCGCCAGAAGCAGGTTTGTGGCTTGTGGGGGGTGGAGAAGGGAGTGAGCACCACGACCGTGCTCGGGAGGGGGCTGGCCCGCGATCGGTGCCCACCGATCGTCGGGCCGGCGTCTCAAAAGGACGCGCTCTTTCCCCTCTGCCGCCCCGCAAGAACAAACCGCCATGTCTTGCGGGGCAGCGGAGGGGAAGACGGCAATCGCGCATGCGCGGCTGACGTCACTAGGCACGCCGGCCGCGTCATTCTCGGCGCGCCTGGCCTTGACGCCAGCCACAAGGCCCCGCAGCCGAGTTTTATGGCACAGCTCTCCTAGCCCCCCGGGGGGGGGGGGAGAATAGGGGGCGAGGAGCGGCCTCCGATGCCGTCGTGAACCTCTCCGGGTTTCACAACGGCGTAGGGCCTTGCGGAGAATTCCGCCCCCTTATTTCCACACTCCCTGTCTAACACACTCCCTGATCAACACACTCCTTGATTAACTCACTCCTGAATTAAACTCACTCCCTGATGTAGCCATCTGGGGTGGCCACTTACATTGAGAAACATTTACGGTCGCAAAGCATAACGGGAAAAATGGCCAATGTAAGGTTCAGGCAGGCTCAGAGTCTGAATGTATATTTGTGAACGATATGACAACCTGTCATAGTTGTTAGGTGTAGTTTAACTAGTAGTGTTTATGTTGCATGATTAATTGTGTGTAAATAAAGTACCCTTGATCTTGAAGTAACTAACTGGTGTTTGGCTCTTTGATCGATATCCAGTTGAACCTTGTGGTGGTATCATTTGATACCTGGCGACTCTGAGCAATATAATATCGATATCTAAAGAAAGAAGGGCAATCTTATTGATTGCCATATTTATAGCAGATAAAAAGGCAACACTGATTTACTCATTCCCGAATTGACACACTCCCTGACTAACACTCCCTGATTAACACACCCCCTGACTAACACACTGCCTGATTTACACTCTCTGATTTACACACTCTCTGATTTACACTCTCCGATTTACGCACTCCCTGATTAAGTCACCCTCTGATTAACTCACTCCCTAAATTACACAAACCCTGATCAACACCCTCTTGATTAACACACTCCTTGATTAACACACTTCCTCATTAACGCACTTCCTCATTAACACACTTCCTCATTAACACACTCCCTGATTGTCACACTCACTGATTAAAGAATAAAGAACAAAGAAAAGTACAGCACAGGAACAGGCCCTTCGGCCCTCCAAGCTTGTGCCGACCATGCTGCCCGTCTAAACTGAAATTGTCTCCACTTCCTGGGTCCGTATCCCTCTATTCCCATCCTACTCATGTATTTGTCAAGATGCCCCTTAAACGTCACTATCGTCCCTGCTTCCACCACCTCCTCCGGCAGTGAGTTCCAGGCACCCACTACCCTCTGTGTAAAAACCTCACCTCGTACATCTCCTCTAAACCTTGCCCCTCACACCTTAAACCTATGTCCCCTAGTAATTGACCCCTCTACCCTGGGAAAAAGCCTCTGACTATCCACTTTGTCTATGTCCCTCATAATTTTGTGGACCGCGATCACCCTGCAATAATGAAACAATAGCCTAAACCCTACACCCACCACACCCCCTTGATTTCTGCCTCCTCTGATGTTTTAATTTTCTCTGAAAGGCTGCCACCTCCGGACGAACCCCAACATTGATCCTCTTCGGGCGAACTTTATTTTATCAAGACAGAGAAACCTAGCCATGTCACTAACCCAGGTCTCTAATTTTGTGGGCTTTGAGTCCCTCCACATTAACAGAATCCATCTTTGGGCTGCCAGGGAGGCAAAGGCCAAAACGTCAGCCTCTCTCGCCCCCTGGACTCATGGCTTTTCCGACACTCCAAAGATCGCCACAACACACTCCTTCAATAACTCACACCCTTATTAACACACTCCCTGATTTCATAGAATTAGTTTGATTTCATAGAATTTACAGTGCAGAAGGAGGCCATTCGGCCCATCGAGTCTGCACTGGCTCTTGGAAAGAGCACCCTACCCAAGGGCAACACCTCCACCCCATCCCCATAACCCAGTAACCCCACCCAACACTAAGGGCAATTTTGAACACTAAGGGCAATTTATCATGGCCAATCCACCTAACCTGCACATCTTTGGACTGTGGGAGGAAACCCACGCACACACGGGGAGGATGTGCAGACTCCGCACAGACAGTAACCCAATCCAGAATCAAACCTGGGACCCTGGAGCTGTGAAGCGATTGTGCTATCCACAATGCTACCGTGCTGCCCACACCCTGATTAACACACTCCCTGATTAACTCTCTACCTGATTAACTCTATACCTGATTAACACACGCCCTGATTAACTCACTCCCTGATTAACACACGCCCTGATTAACTCACTCCCTGATTAACACACGCCCTGATTAACTCTCTATCTGATTTACACACTCCCTGATTAACTTACTCAGTGATTAATTCGCTCCCTGATTAACACACACCCTGATTAACTCTCTCCTTGATTAACACACTCCCTGAATAATATGCCCCCTAATTAACACATTTTCTGGTCAAAATACTCCGTGAATAACTCACTCTCTGGTTATCGCACTGCTTGATTCCATGATGATCATGTTCTCAATTAACACGCTCCCTGATTAACGCTTTCCAGATTAACACACCGATTTCCTCACCCCCAAAGCTACGAGCTCCACGATTAACACCAGATTTGCACACTCCCAGGTGTACACACTCTGCAATTTGTGCATTCCCCCATTTGGACTCTTCCTCATTGATTAGTCTCACATGTGTACCCTCTGCGATTTACACTCTCAAATTTACGGACTCCCTCATTGCTCACTCACATTTACACGCTCTGCGGTTTATATATGCTCGCATTTGCATGCTTCTTTTGACACATCACCTCATGGAAAACTCCCTCATTGTTCACTCTCACATTTACATGCTCTGCAATTAACACACTCTCTCATGGACACACTCCCTGGTTGGCACACTCCCTCATTGCTCATTCTCACATTCACACACTCTCTGACACACTCTCACATTGCCACACTCATATTTACACCCTACCACATTTACACACTCTCTCATTGCTCACTCCCTCATGGACACATCCATTGACAAATACTAATTTGCATATTCCCTCATCTCATACTCCCTCACTTCAGAGTCCATCATTTTAGAGACCCTCATTTCACTCTCTCATATCACACTCCCACACTTCACACTCACATTGACTCGATCTCACATTAACAAGCTCTAACATTAACACTCTCACATTGACACTCTCACATTGGCACACTCACTTTAGACACATCTCACATTGACACATTCATGTTTCGACACTTCCACATTATCACACACATTGCTACACTGTCACATTGATATACAGTCACATTTATCAGACTTCATCAGCAAATGTGTGGACGACTGCGTGCCAAAGAAAGTAGTACGTACGTTCCCCAACCGGAAACCATGGCTCAACCGCGAGATTGACTCCCTACTGAAGGACAGATCTGAGGCGTTCAAGGCAGACGACCCAGACCTGTACAAGGAACCTCCACAAAGCCATCCGAGATGTCAAGAGAGAATATCAAACTAAGCTAGAGTCACAGAGAGACTCTCGGCGGTTGTGGCAAGGACTAAACAACACAACGGGCTACAAAGCGAAGCCGAGCAGTATCTCTGGCAGCAGCGCACCCCTCCCCGATGAAGTCAATGCATTCTATGCTCGGTTTGAGCACGTAACCAACAATCCGCTGTCGAGTGCCCCAGCAGCCCATAATTCACCCATACCCACCAAAATAGCTTCCGAAGTCTGATTGGCCTTCCTGAAAGTGAACCCACGGAAGGCGACGGGCCCGGACGGGATCCCTGGTCGTGCACTCAGAGCCTGCGCAGACCAGCTGGCAGACGTATTCACAGACATCTTTAACCTATCCCTACTCCACTCCGAGGTCCCCACCTGTTTCAAGAAGACCACCATCACACCGGTGCCAAAGAAGAACCAGGCAACATGCCTCAATGACTACCGCCCGGTGGCCCTGACTTCAGTTGTAATGAAGTGCTTCGAGAGGTTGGTCATGAAGCGCATCACCTCCATACTCCCAGAACGCCTTGACCCACTTCAATTCGCATACCGTCGCAACCGGTCCACATCAGACGCCATTTCCCTGGCCCTACACTCATCCCTAGAGCATCTCAAAAACAAGGACTCCTACATCAGACTCCTATTTATTGACTACAGCTCCGCCTTCAACACCATAATCCCAGCCAAGGTCATATCAAATCTCCAAAACCGAGGACTTGGCTCTCCACTCTGCAACTGGATCCTCGATTTCCTGACCAACAGACCACAATCAGTATGAATAAACACCAACACTTCCTCCACAATAGTCCTCAATACCGGTGCCCCGCAAGGCTGCGTACTTAGCCCCCTACTCTACTCCCTGTACACACACGACTGCATGGCAAAACTTGGTTCCAACTCCATCTACAAGTTTGCTGACGATACGACTATAGTGGGCCGGATCTCGAATAACGACGAGTCAGAATAGAGGACGGAGATAGAGAACCTAGTGGAGTGGTGTAACGACAACAATCTCTCCCTCAATGCCAGCAAAACTAAAGAGCTGGCCATCGACTTCAGGAAGCAAAGTACTGTACACACCCCTGTCAGCATCAACGGGGCCGAGGTGGAGATGGTTAGCAGTTTCAAATTCCTAGGGGTACACATCTCCAAAAATCTGTCCTGGTCCACTCACATCGACGCTACCACCAAGAAAGCAAACAGCACCTGTACTTCCTCAGGAAACTAAGGAAATTCGGCATGTCCACATTAACCCTTACCAACTTTTACAGATGCACCATAGAAAGCATCCTATCGGGCTGCATCACAGCCTGGTATGGCGACTGCTCGGCCCAGGACCGCAAGGAACTTCAGAGAGTCGTGAATACCGCCCAGTCCATCACACAAACCTGCCTCCCATCCATGGACTCCATCTACACCTCTCGCTGCCAGGGGAAAGCGGGCAGCATAATCAAGGATCCCTCCCACCCGGCTTACTCACTCTTCCAACTTCTTCCATCGGGCAGGAGATACAGAAGTCTGAGAACACGCACGAACAGACTCAAAAACAGCTTCTTCCCCACTGTCACCAGACTCCTAAATGACCCTCTTATTGAATGCACTCATTAACACTCTACCCTGTATGCTTCAACCGATGCTAGTGTTATGTCGTTAAATTGTAGATCTTGTGTTGCCCTATTATGTGTTTTCTTTTCTTCCCTTTTCTTCCCATGTACTTAATGATCTGTTGAGCTGCTTGCAGAAAAATACTTTTCACTGTACCTCGGTACACGTGACAATAAACAAAACCAACCAATCCAATCACTCTGTATCCCAGTACAGATCACTCTGTCCCAGTACAGATCATTCTGTATCCCAGTACAGATCGCTCTGTATCCCAGTACAGATCACTCTGTATCCCAGTACAGATCACTCTGTATCCCAGTACAGATCGCTCTGTATCCCAGTACAGATCACTCTGTCCCAGTACAGATCATTCTGGGTCCCAGTACAGATCACTCTGTGTCCCACCACAGTTCACTCTGTGTCCCACTACAGAACACTCTGTGTCTCAGTACAGATCACTCTGTATCCCAGTACAGATCGCTCTGTGTCCCAGTACAGATCACTCTGTCCCAGTACAGATCATTCTGGGTCCCAGTACAGAACACTCTGTGTCTCAGTACAGATCACTCTGTATCCCAGTACAGATCGCTCTGTGTCCCAGTACAGATCACTCTGTCCCAGTACAGATCATTCTGGGTCCCAGTACAGAACACTCTGTGTCTCAGTACAGATCACTCTGTATCCCAGTACAGATTGCTCTGTGTCCCAGTACAGATCACTCTGTGTCCCACTACAGATCGCTCTGTGTCCCAGTACAGATCACTCTGTGTCTCAGTACAGATCACTCTGTATCCCAGTACAGATCGCTCTGTGTCCCAGTACAGATCGCTCTGTGTCCCAGTACAGTTTTCTCTGTGTCCCAGTACAGATCACTCTGTATCCCAGTACAGATCGCTCTGTGTCCCAGTACAGATCACTCTGTATCCCAGTAGAGATCATACTGTGTCCCAGTAGAGATCACACTGTATCCCAGTACAGATCACACTGTA
Organism: Scyliorhinus canicula; assembly: GCF_902713615.1. NCBI lineage: Eukaryota > Metazoa > Chordata > Chondrichthyes > Carcharhiniformes > Scyliorhinidae > Scyliorhinus > Scyliorhinus canicula. Next base: position 96,964,035 of record NC_052157.1, read on the forward strand.
TCCCAGTACAGATCACTCTGTATTCCAGTACAGATCACTCTGTATCCCAGTACAGATCACTCTGTATCCCAGTACAGATCACTCTGTATTCCAGTACAGATCACCCTATGTCCCAGTACAGATCACCGTATCCCACTACAGAGCACTCTGTGTCCCAGTGCAGATTAGCCCCAGTACAGGGGCTGGATAAGCACAGTGGGCTAAACAGCTGGCTTGAAATGCAGAACAACGCCACCAACGCGGGCTCCATTCCCGTATCAGCCTCCCCGAACAGGCGCCGGAATGTGGCGACTCGGTGCTTTTCACAGTAACTTCCTTGAAGCCTACTTGTGACAATAAGCGATTATTATATTATTATATTATATTACATATTATCATCACGCTGTATCCCAGTACAGATCACTCTGTATCCCAGCACAGATCACTCTGTAATCTAGTACAGATCACTCTGTATCCCAGTACGAATCACTCTGTATCCCAGTACAGATCACTATCTCCCCGTACAGATCACTTTGTGTCCCAGTACAGATCACTCTGTCCCAGTACAGATCATTCTGGGTCCCAGTACAGAACACTCTGTGTCTCAGTACAGATCACTCTGTATCCCAGTACAGATCGCTCTGTGTCCCAGTACAGATCACTCTGTCCCAGTACAGATCATTCTGGGTCCCAGTACAGAACACTCTGTGTCTCAGTACAGATCACTCTGTATCCCAGTACAGATTGCTCTGTGTCCCAGTACAGATCATTCTGGGTCCCAGTACAGAACACTCTGTGTCTCAGTACAGATCACTCTGTATCCCAGTACAGATCGCTCTGTGTCCCAGTACAGATCACTCTGTGTCCCACTACAGATCGCTCTGTGTCCCAGTACAGATCACTCTGTGTCTCAGTACAGATCACTCTGTATCCCAGTACAGATCGCTCTGTGTCCCAGTACAGATCGCTCTGTGTCCCAGTACAGTTTTCTCTGTGTCCCAGTACAGATCACTCTGTATCCCAGTACAGATCGCTCTGTGTCCCAGTACAGATCACTCTGTATCCCAGTAGAGATCATACTGTGTCCCAGTAGAGATCACACTGTATCCCAGTACAGATCACACTGTATCCCAGTACAGATCACTCTGTATTCCAGTACAGATCACTCTGTATCCAAGTACAGATCACTCTGTATCCCAGTACAGATCACTCTGTATTCCAGTACAGATCACTCTATGTCCCAGTACAGATCACCGTATCCCACTACAGAGCACTCTGTGTCCCAGTGCAGATTAGCCCCAGTACAGGGGCTGGATAAGCACAGTGGGCTAAACAGCTGGCTTGAAATGCAGAACAACGCCACCAACGCGGGCTCCATTCCCGTATCAGCCTCCCCGAACAGGCGCCGGAATGTGGCGACTCGGTGCTTTTCACAGTAACTTCCTTGAAGCCTACTTGTGACAATAAGCGATTATTATATTATTATATTATATTACATATTATCATCACGTTGTATCCCAGTACAGATCACTCTGTATCCCAGTACAGATCACTCTGTATCCCAGTACAGATCACTCTGTACCCCAGCACAGATCACTCTGTAATCTAGTACAGATCACTAGGTATCCCAGTACGAATCACTCTGTATCCCAGTACAGATCACTATCTCCCCGTACAGATCACTTTGTGTCCCAGTTCAGATCACTCTGTGTCCCAATACAGATCACTCTATATCCCAGTACAGATCACTCTGTATCCCAGTACAGATCATTATCTCCCCGTACAGATCACTCTGTAATCCAGTACCGATCACTCTGTATCCCAGTACGAATCACTCTGTATCCCAGTACAGATCACTCTGTGTCCCAGTGCAGATCACTCTATATCCCAGTACAGATCACTCTGTATCCCAGTACAGATCTCTCCGTATCCCAGTACAGATCACTATCTCCCCGTACAGATCACTTTGTGTCCCAGTACAGATCACTCTGTGTCCTAGTGCAGATCACTCTATATCCCAGTACAGATCACTCTGTATCCCAGTACAGATCACTATCTCCCCGTACAGATCACTATCTCCCCGTACAGATCACTCTGTATCCCAGTACAGATCACTCTATATCCCAGTACAGATCACTCTATATCCCAGTACAGATCACTCTGTGTCCCAGTACAGATCACTCTGTATCCCAGTACAGATCACTATCTCCCCGTACAGATGACTTTGTGTCCCAGTACAGATCACTCTGTATCCCAGTACAGATCACTCTATATCCCAGTACAGATCACTCTGTATCCCAGTACAGATCACTATCTCCCCCTACAGATCACTATCTCCCCGTATAGATCACTCTGTATCCCAGTACAGATCACTCTATATCCCAGTACAGATCACTCTACATCCCAGCACAGATCACTCTATATCCCAGTACAGATCACTATCTCCCCGTACAGATCACTTTGTGTCCCAGTACAGATCGCTCTGTGTCCCAGTACAGATCACTCTGTCCCAGTACAGATCATTCTGGGTCCCAGTACAGAACACTCTGTGTCTCAGTACAGATCACTCTGTATCCCAGTACAGATCGCTCTGTGTCCCAGTACAGATCACTCTGTCCCAGTACATATCATTCTGGGTCCCAGTACATGTGTCTCAGTACAGATCACTCTGTATCCCAGTACAGATCGCTCTGTGTCCCAGTACAGATCACTCTGTGTCCCACTACAGATCGCTCTGTGTCCCAGTACAGATCACTCTGTGTCTCAGTACAGATCACTCTGTATCCCAGTACAGATCGCTCTGTGTCCCAGTACAGATCGCTCTGTGTCCCAGTACAGTTTTCTCTGTGTCCCAGTACAGATCACTCTGTATCCCAGTACAGATCGCTCTGTGTCCCAGTACAGATCACTCTGTATCCCAGTAGAGATCATACTGTGTCCCAGTAGAGATCACACTGTATCCCAGTACAGATCACACTGTATCCCAGTACAGATCACTCTGTATTCCAGTACAGATCACTCTGTATCCAAGTACAGATCACTCTGTATCCCAGTACAGATCACTCTGTATTCCAGTACAGATCACTCTATGTCCCAGTACAGATCACCATATCCCACTACAGAGCACTCTGTGTCCCAGTGCAGATTAGCCCCAGTACAGGGGCTGGATAAGCACAGTGGGCTAAACAGCTGGCTTGAAATGCAGAACAACGCCACCAACGCGGGCTCCATTCCCGTATCAGCCTCCCCGAACAGGCGCCGGAATGTGGCGACTCGGTGCTTTTCACAGTAACTTCCTTGAAGCCTACTTGTGACAATAAGCGATTATTATATTATTATATTATATTACATATTATCATCACGCTGTATCCCAGTACAGATCACTCTGTATCCCAGTACAGATCACTCTGTATCCCAGTACATATCACTCTATATCCCAGTACAGATCACTCTGTATCCCAGCACAGATCACTCTGTAATCTAGTACAGATCACTCTGTATCCCAGTACGAATCACTCTGTATCCCAGTACAGATCACTATCTCCCCGTACAGATCACTTTGTGTCCCAGTTCAGATCACTCTGTGTCCCAATACAGATCACTCTATATCCCAGTACAGATCACTCTGTATCCCAGTACAGATCATTATCTCCCCGTACAGATCACTCTGTATCCCAGTACAGATCACTCTATATCCGAGTATAGATCACTCTGTATCCCAGCACAGATCACTCTGTAATCCAGTACCGATCACTCTGTATCCCAGTACGAATCACTCTGTATCCCAGTACAGATCACTCTGTGTCCCAGTACAGATCACTCTGTGTCCCAGTACAGATCACTCTATATCCCAGTACAGATCACTCTGTATCCCAGTACAGATCTCTCCGTATCCCAGTACAGATCACTATCTCCCCGTACAGATCACTTTGTGTCCCAGTACAGATCACTCTGTGTCCTAGTGCAGATCACTCTATATCCCAGTACAGATCACTCTGTATCCCAGTACAGATCACTATCTCCCCGTACAGATCACTATCTCCCCGTACAGATCACTCTGTATCCCAGTACAGATCACTCTATATCCCAGTACAGATCACTCTATATCCCAGTACAGATCACTCTGTGTCCCAGTACAAATCACTCTGTATCCCAGTACAGATCGCTATCTCCCCGTACAGATGACTTTGTGTCCCAGTACAGATCACTCTGTATCCCAGTACAGATCACTCTATATCCCAGTACAGATCACTCTGTATCCCAGTACAGATCACTATCTCCCCCTACAGATCACTATCTCCCCGTATAGATCACTCTGTATCCCAGTATAGATCACTCTATATCCCAGTACAGATCACTATCTCCCCGTACAGATCACTTTGTGTCCCAGTACAGATCACTCTGTGTCCCAATACAGATCACTCTATATCCCAGTACAGATCACTCTGTATCCCAGCACAGATCACTCTGTAATCCAGTACCGATCACTCTGTATCCCAGTACGAATCACTCTGTATCCCAGTACAGATCACTCTGTGTCCCAGTACAGATCACTCTGTATCCCAGTACAGATCGCTCTGTGTCCCAGTACAGATCACTCTATATCCCAGTACAGATCACTCTATATCCCAGTACAGATCACTCCGTATCCCAGTACAGATCACTATCTCCCCGTACAGAGCACTTTGTGTACCAGTGCAGATCACTCTGTGCCCTAGTGCAGATCACTCTATATCCCAATGCAGATCACTCTATATCCCAGTACAGATCACTCTGTATCCCAGTACAGATCACTATCTCCCCGTACAGATCACTATCTCCCCGTACAGATCACTATCTCCCCGTACAGATCACTCTGTATCCCAGTACATATCACTCTATATCCCAGTACAGATCACTCTCTATCCCAGCACAGATCACTCTGTAATCCAGTACCGATCACTCTGTATCCCAGTCCGAATCACTCTGTATCCCAGTACAGATCACTCTGTGTCCCAGTACAGATCACTCTGTATCCCAGTACAGATCACTCTGTGTCCCAGTACAGAGCACTCTATATCCCAGTACAGATCACTCTATATCCCAGTACAGATCACTCCGTATCCCAGTACAGATCACTATCTCCCCATACAGATCACTTTGTGTCCCAGTACAGATCACTCTGTGTCCTAGTGCAGATCACTCTATATCCCAGTACAGATCACTCTGTATCCCAGTCCAGATCACTCTATATCCCAGTACAGATCACTCTATATCCCAGTACAGATCACTCTGTGTCCCAGTACAGATCACTCTGTATCCCAGTACAGATCACTATCTCCCCGTACAGATCACTTTGTGTCCCAGTACAGATCACTCTATATCCCAGTACAGATCACCCTGTATCCCAGTACAGATCACTATCTCCCCGTACAGATCACTATCTCCCCGTACAGATCACTCTGTATCCCAGTACAGATCACTCTATATCCCAGTACAGATCACTCTGTATCCCAGCACAGATCACTCTATATCCCAGTACAGATCACTCTGTATCCCAGTACAGATCACTCTATATGCCAGTACAGATCACTATCTCCCCGTATAGATCACTCTGTAGCCCAGTACAGATCACTCTGTGTCCCAGTACAGATCACTCTATATCCCAGTACAGATCACTCTGTATCCCAGTACAGATCACTCTATATCCCAGTACAGATCACTCTATATCCCAGTACAGATCACTCTATATCCCAGTACAGATCACTCTGTGTCCCAGTACAGATCACTCTGTATCCCAGTACAGATCACTATCTCCCCGTACAGATCACTTTGTGTCCCAGTACAGATCACTCTGTGTCCCAGTACAGATCACTCTATATCCCAGTACGATCAACTGCTGCCAGTTGGTCCACAGGGCAGCTATATTCTGTAAGGTAAGAGGGGGTGGAGGCTAGGGCAGTTGCATGCTCCTCCTGTAGGATGTGGGTGGTGAGGGATACCACCGTTGTACCTGCTGACTCTACCTGTGGGAAGTGTACCCAACTCCAGCTCCTCAGAGACCATGTTAGGGAGCTGGAGCTGGAACTGGATGAACTTCGGATCATCCGGGAGGCAGAGGGGGTTATAGAGAAGAGTTACAGGGAGGTAGCCACACCAAAGGTACAGGACAAGAGTAGCTGGGTTACAGTCAGGGCAAAGAAAACAAACAAGCAGACAGTGCAGGGATCGCTCATGGCCGTTCCCCTTCAAAACAAGTATACTGTTTTGGATACTGTTGGCGGGGGGGGGGGGGAGGATGACCTACCGGAGGAAGGCCCTAGCGGCCGGGTCTCTGGCACTGAGTCCGGGATTCTGGAGCTCAGAAGGGAAGGGGGGAGAATAGAAAAGCACCAGTAATAGGAGATTCAATGGTTAGGGGAATAGATAGGAGATTCTGTGGTCGCGAGCGAGACTCCCGACAGGTATGTTGCCTCCCGGGTGCCAGGGCCAGGAATGTCTCGGATCGTGTCTTCAGGATCCTGAAGGGGGAGGGTGAGCAGCCAGAAGTTGTGGTGCACATTGGTACCAACGACGTAGGTAGGAAAAAGGGTGCGGATGTAATAAACGAGTTTAGAGAGTTGGGCTGGAAATTAAAAGCGAGGACAGACAGCGTTATCATCTCTGGTTTGTTGCCGGTGCCACATGATAGCTCCAGTACATAAGAAGCTGAGAGTAGTGAGGTTATGAGTAAGGTTGCAAAGTTGCAGGAGTGTACCGGCAGGCAGGAAGGTGGTTTAAAGTGCGTCTATTTCAATGCCAGGAGCATCCGGAATAAGGTGGGTGAGCTTGCGGCGTGGGTTAGTACCTGGGACTTCGATGTTGTGGCCATTTCGGAGACATGGATAGAGCAGGGCGAGGAATGGTTGTTGCAGGTGCCGGGGTTTAGATATTTCAGTAAACTCAGGGAAGGTGGTAAGAGAGGGAGAGGGGTGTCTTTTTAGTCAAGGACAGTATTACGGCGGCTGAGAGGACATTTGATGAGGACTCGAATACTGAGGTAGTATGGGCTGAGTTAAGAAACAGGAAAGGAGAGGTCACCCTGTTAGGGCTTTTCTGTAGGCCTCCGAAAAGTTCCAGATATGTAGAGGAAAGGATTGCAAAGATGATTCTGGATAGGAGCAAAAGTAACCGGTAGTTGTTATGGGGGACTTTAACTTTCCAAATATTGACTGGAAACACTATAGTTCGAGTAGTTTAGATGGGTCCGTTTTTGTCCAATGTGTGCAGGAGGGTTTCCTGATGCAGTATGTAGATAGGCCAACGAGAGGTGAGGCCGTATTGGATTTGGTACTGGGTAATGAACCAGGACAGGTGTTAGATTTGGAGGTAGGTGAGCACTTTGGTGATAGTGACCACAATTCGATTACGTTTACTTTAGTGATGGAAAGGGATAGGTATATACCGCAAGGCAAGAGTCATATCTGGGGGAAAGGCAATTTTGATGCGATGAGGCAAGACTTAGGATGCATCGGCTGGAGAGGAAAACTGCAGGGGATGGGCACAATGGAAATGTGGAGCATGTTCAAGGAACAGCTACTGCATGTCCTTGATAAGTATGTACCTGTTAGGCAGGGAGGAAGTGGTCGTGCGATGGAACCATGGGTTACTAAAGCAGTTGAAACACTTGTCAAGAGGAAGAAGGAGGATTATGTAACGATGAGACGTGATGGTTCAGTTAGAGCGCTTGAGAGTTAGAAGTTAGCTAGGTAGGCTCTAAAGAGAGAGCTAAGAAGAGCCAGGCGAGGACATGAGAAGTCTTTGGTAGGTAGGATCAAGGATAACCCTAAAGCTTTCTATAGATATGTCAGGAATAAAAGAATGACTAAGGTAAGCGTAGGGCCAGTCAAGGACAGTAATGGGAAGTTGTGCGTGGAGTCCGAGGAGATAGGAGAGGTGCTAAATGAGTATTTTTCATCTGTATTCACACAGGAAAAAGACAAAGTTGTCGAGAAGAATACTGAGATACAGGCTACTAGACTAGAAGGGCTTGAGGTTCATAAGGAGGAGGTGTTAGCGATTCTGGAAAGTGTGAAAATAGATAAGTCCTCTGAGCTGGATGAGATTTATCCTAGGATTCTCTGGGAAGCTAGGGAGGAGATTGCTGAGCCGTTGGCTTTGATCTTTAAGTCATCTTTGTCTACAGGAATAGTGCCAGAAGACTGGAAGATAGCAAATGTTGTCCCCTTGTTCAAGAAGGGGAGTAGAGATAACTATAGACCAGTGAGCCTTACTTCTGTTGTGGGAAAAGTCTTGGAAAGGTAAATAAGAGATAGGATGTATAATCATCTGGAAAGGAATAATTTGATTAGAGATAGTCAACATGATTTTGTGAAGGGTAGGTCGTGCCTCACAAACCTCATTGAGTTCTTCGAGAAGGTGACCAAACAGGTGGATGAGGGTAAAGCAGTTGATGTGGATGTTTCCACTAGCGGGTGAAAGCAGAACTATGGGTCATAGCCTCAAAATAAGGGGAAGTAGATTTAGGACTGAGTTCAGGGGGAACTTCTTCACCCAAAGGGTTGTGAATCTATGGAATTCCTTGCCCAGTGAAGCAGTTGAGGCTCCTTCATCAAATGTTTTTAAGGTAAAGATAGATAGTTTTTTGAAGAATAAAGGGATTAAGGGTTATGGTGTTCGGGCCGGAAAGTGGAGCTGAGTCCACAAAAGATCAGCCATGATCTAATTGAATGGCGGAGCAGGCTCGAGGGGCCAAATGGCCTACTCCTGCTCCTAGTTCTTATATGGATTTCAGTAAAGCGTTTGATAAGGTTCCCCACGGTAGGCTATTGTAGAAAATACAGAGGCATGGGATTCAGGGTGATTTAGCAGTTTGGATCAGAAATTGTCTAGCTGATAGAAGACAAAGGGTGGTGGTTGATGGGAAATGCTCTGACTGGTGTCCAGTTACTCATGGTGTACCACAAGGATCTGTTTTGGGGCCGCTGCTGTTTGTCATTTTTATAAATGACCTGGAGGAGGGCGTAGAAGGATGGGTGAGTAAATTTGCAGATTACACTAAAGTCGGTGGAGATGTGGACAGTGCCGAAGGAGGTTACAAGTTACAGAGGGACATAGATAAGCTGCAGAGCTGGGCTGACAGGTGGCAAATGGAGTTTAATGCAGAAAAGTGTGAGGTGATTCATTTTGGAAGGAATAACAGGAAGACAGAGTACTGGGCTAATGGTAAGATTCTTGGTAGTGTGGACGAGCAGAGAGATCTCGGTGTCCATATCCATAGATCCCTGAAAATTGCCACCCAGGTTGAAAGGGTTGTTAAGAAGGCGTACGGTGTGTTAGCTTTTATTGGTAGAGGAATTGAGTTTCGGAGCCATGAGGTCATGTTGCAGTTGTACAAACTGCAAACTGGTGCGGCCGCATTTGGAGTATTGCGTGCAGTTCTGGTCACCACATTATAGGAAGGATGTGGAAGCATTGGAAAGGGTACAGAGAAGATTTACAAGGATGTTGCCTGGTATAGAAGGAAGATCTTATGAGGAAAGGCTGAAGGACTTGAAGCTGTTTTCGTTAGAGAGAAGAAGGTTAAGAGGTGACTTAAATGAGGCATACAAGATGATCAGAGGATTAGATCGGGTGAACATTGAGAGCCTTTTTCCTCGGATGGTGATGTCCAGCACGAGGGGACATAGCTTTAAATTGAGGGAGATAGATATAGGACAGATGTCAGAGGTAGGTTCTTTACTCGGAGAGTAGTAAGGGCGTGGAATGCCCTGCCTGCAACAGTAGTGGACTCGCCAGCACTAAACGCATTCAAATGGTCATTGGATAGGCATATGGACGATAAGGGAATAGTGTAGCGGGAATTTAGAGGGGTTTCACAGAACAGCGCAACATCGAGGACCGAAGGGCCTGTACTGCGCTGTAATGTTCTATGTTCTATAGTGAGGCTAGGAGTAGGGAGAGAGTGCAGTTGAACACGTGGCTGCAGGAATGGTGTAGGAGGGAGGGCTTCAGGTATTTGGATAATTGGAGCACATTCTGGGGAAGGTGGGACCTGTACAAGCAGGACGGGTTGCATCTGAACCAGAGGGGTACCAATATCCTGGGAGGGAGGTTTTCTAGTACTCTTCGGGAGGGTTTAAACTAATTTGGCAAGGGAATGGGAACTGTATTTGTAGTCCAGCAACTAAGATAGCCGATATTCAGGATGCCAAAGTGTGTAGTGAGGCAGTGGGGAAGGTAACACTGACAAAGGAGAGTACTTGCAGGTACGGAGATGGGTTGAAGTGTGTATACTTCAACGCAAGAAGCATCAGGAATAAGGTGGGTGAACTTAAGTCATGGATCGGTACTTGGGACTACGATGTGATGGTCATCACGGAAACTTGGATAGAAGAGGGGCAGAAATGGTTGTTGGATGTCCCTGGTTATAGATGTTTTAATCAGATTAGGGAGGATGGTAAAAGAGGTGGAGGGGGGGCAGGGGTGGCATTGTTAATTAGAGATAGTATAACAGCTGCAGAAAGGCAGTTTGAGGAAGATCTGCCCACTGAGGTAGTATGGGTTGAAGTCAGAAATAGGAAAGGAGCAGTCACCTTGTTGGGAGTTTTCTATAGCCCCCCCAATAGCAGCAGAGATGTGGAGGAACAGATTGGGAAACAGATTTTGGAAAGGTGCAAAAGTCACAGGTCATGGGTGACTTCAACTTCCCAAACATTGAGTGGAAACTCTTTAAATCAAATAGTTTGGATGGGGTGGTGTTTGTGCCCAGGAAACTTTTCTAATACAGTATGTAGATTGTCCGACCAGAGGGGAGGCCATATTGGATTTGGTACTTGGTAATGAACCAGGACAAGTGATAGATTTGTTAGTGAGAGAGCATTTTGGAGATAGTGACCACAATTCTGTGACTTTCACTGTAGTAATGGAGAGGGGTAGGTGCGTGCAACAGAGCAAGGTTTACAATTGGGGGAAGGGTAAATACGATGCTGTCAGACAAGAATTGAACTTCATAAGTTGGGAACATAGGCTGTCAGGGAAGGACACAAGTGAACATAGAACAGTACAGCACAGAACAGGCCCTTCGGCCCTCGATGTTGTGCCGAACAATGATCACCCCACTTAAACCCACGTAACCCGTAACCCAACAATCCCCCCATTAACCTTACACTACGGGCAATTTAGCATGGCCAATCCACCTAACCCGCACATCTTTGGACTGTGGGAGGAAACCGGAGCACCCGGAGGAAACCCACGCGCACACGGGGAGGACGTGCAGACTCCACACAGACAGTGACCCAGCCGGGAATCGAACCTGGGACCCTGGAGCTGTGAAGCATTGATGCTAACCACCATGCTACCGTGAGGCCCCCATATGTATGTCCCTGTCAGGCAGGGAAGAGATGGTCGAGTGAGGGAACCATGGTTGACAAGAGAGGTTGAATGTCTTGTTAAGAGGAAGAAGGAGACTTATGTAAGGCTGAAGAAACAAGGTTCAGACAGGGCGTTGGAGGGATACAAGATAGCCAGGAAGGAACTGAAGAAAGGGATTAGGAGAGCTCAGAGAGGCCATGAAAAATCTTTGGCGGGTAGGATCAAGGAAAACTCTAAGGCCTTTTACACATATGTGAGAAATATGAGAATGATTAGAGCGAGAGTAGGTCCGATCAAGGACAGTAGCGGGAGATTGTGTATTGAGTCTAAAGAGATAGGAGAGGTCTTGAACGAGTACTTTTCTTCAGTATTTACAAATGAGAGGGGCCATATTGTTGGAGAGGACGGTGTGAAACAGACTGGTCAGCTCGAGGAGATACTTGTCAGGAAGGAAGATGTGTTGGACATTTTGAAAAACTTGAGGATAGACAAGTCCCCCGGGCCTGACCGGATATATCCAAGGATTCCAAGGGAAGCAAGAGATGAAATTGCAGAGCCGTTGGCAATGATCTTTTCATCCTCACTGTCAACAGGGGTGGTACCAGAAGATTGGAGAGTGGCGACTGTCGTGCCCCTGTTCAAAAAAGGGAATAGGGATAACCCTGGGAATTACAGGCCAGTTAGTCTAACTTCGGTGGTAAGCAAAGTAATGGAAAGGGTACTGAGAGATAGGATTCCTGAGCAACTGGAAAGACACTGCTTGATTAGGGATAGTCAGCACGGATTTGTGAGGGGTAGGTCTTGCCTTACAAGTCTTATTGACTTCTTTGAGGAGTTGACCAAGCATGTGGATGAAGGTAAAGCAGTGGATGTAGTGTACATGGATTTTAGTAAGGCATTTGATAACGTTCCCCATGGTAGAATGTTTATGCAGAAAGTAAGGAGGCATGGGATAGTGGGAAATTTGGCCAGTTGGGTAACGAACTGGCTAACCAATAGAAGTCAGAGTGGTGGTGGATGGCAAATATTCAGCCTGGAGCCCAGTTACCAGTCGTGTACCGCAGGGATCAGTTCTGGGTCCTCTGCTGTTTGTGATTTTCATTAATGACTTGGATGAGGGAGTTGAAGGGTGGGTCAGTAAATTTGCAGACGATACGAAGATTGGTCGAGTTGTGGATAGTGAGGAGGGCTGTTGTCTGCTTCAAAGAGACATAGATAGAATGCAGAGCTGCGCTGAGAAGTGGCAGATGGAGTTTAACCCTGAAAAGTGTGAGGTTGTCCATTTTGGAAGGACAAATATGAATGCGGAATACAGGGTTAATGGTAGGGTTCTTGGCAATGTGGAGGAGCAGAGAGATCTTGGGGTCTTGGGTTCATAGATCGTTGAATGTTGCCACTCAAGTGGATAGAGCTGTGAAGAAGGCCGATGGTGTGCTTGCGTTCATTAGCAGAGGGATTGAATTTAAGAGCCGTGAGGTGATGATGCAGCTGTACAAAACCTTGGTAAGGCCACATTTGGAGTACTGTGTGCAGTTCTGGTCGCCTCATTTTAGGAAAGATGTGGAAGCTTTGGAAAAGGTGCAAAGGAGATTTACCAGGATGTTGTCTGGAATGGAGAATAGGTCTTACGAAGAAAGGTTGAGGGTGCTAGGCCTTTTCTCATTAGAACGGAGAAGGATGAGGGGCGACTTGATAGAGGTTTATAAGATGATCAGGGGAATAGATAGAGTGGACAGTCAGATACTTTTTCCCCGGGTGGAACAAACCACTACAAGGGGACATAAATTTAAGGTGAATGGTGGAAGATATAGGGGGGATGTCAGCGGTGGATTCTTTACCCAGAGAAAATGAAAATGAAAATCGCTTATTGTCACGAGTAGGCTTCAATGAAGTTACTGTGAAAAGCCCCTGGTCGCCACATTCCGGCGCCTCAGGAAGGCCGGTATGAGAATCGAACCGTGCTGCTGGCCTGCTTGGTTTGCTTTCAAAGCCAGCGATTTAGCCCAGTGAGCTAAACTAGCCCCTAGAGTAGTGGGGGCATGGAATGCATTGCCTGTGGAAGTAGTTGAGTCGGAAACATTAGGGACCTTCAAGCGGCTATTGGATAGGTACATGGATTACGTTGGAATAATGGAGTATACATTAATTTGTTCTTAAGGGCAGCATGGTAGCATTGTGGATAGCACAATTGCTTCACAGCTCCAGGTTCCCAGGTTCCATTCCGGATTGGGTCACTGTCTGTGCGGAGTCTGCACATCCTCCCAGTCTGTGCGTGGGTTTCCTCCGGGGGCTCCGGTTTCCTCCCACGGTCCAGGGGTGCGGGTTGGGTGGATTGGCCGTGATAAATTGCCCTTAGTGTCCAAAATTGCCCCTCGTGTTGGGTGGGGTTACTGGGTTTTGGGGATAGGGTGGTGGTGTTGACCTTGGGTAGGGTGCTCTTTCCAACAGCCGGTGCAGAATCAATGGGCCGAATGGCCTCCTTCTGCACTGTAAATTCGATGATAATCTATGATTAATCTAGGACAAAGGTTCGGCACAACATCGTGGGCCAAAGGGCCTGTTCTGTGCTGTATTTTTCTATGTTCTACATTCTATGTTCAGTCACTCTGTCCCCCAGTACAGATCACTCTGTGTCCCTGTACAGATCAGTCCCAGTACAGGGGCTGGTTTATCACAGTGGGCTAAACAGCTAGCTTGAAACGCACAACAATGTCAGCAGCAAGGGTTCAATCCCCGTACCAGCCATCCCGAACAGGCGCCGGAATGTGGCGACTAGGGGCTTTTCCCAGTAACTTCTTGAAGCCGACTTGTGACAATAAGCAACTATTATATCATATTATATATTATTATCACGCTGTATCCCAGTACAGATCACTCTGTGTCCCAGTACAGCTCACCCTGTGTCCCAGTACAGCTCACTCTGTGTCCCAGTACAGATCACTGTGTCCCAGTACAGATCAGACTATCCCAGTACAGCTCACTCTGTGTCCCAGTACAGATCACTGTGTCCCAGTACAGATCAGACTATCCCAGTACAGATCACTGTGTCCCAGTACAGATCAGACTATTCCAGTACAGCTCACTCTGTGTCCCAGTACAGATCACTGTGTCCCAGTACAGATCAGACTATCCCAGTACAGATCACTCTGTATCCCAGTACAGATCACTGTGTCCCAGTACAGATCAGACTATCCCAGTACAGATCACTCTGTATCCCAGTACAGATCACCGTATCCCAGTACAGATCACTCTGTGTCCCAGCACAAATCACTCTGTGTCCCAGCATAAATCACTCTGTATCCCAGTACAGATCACCGTATCCCAGTACAGATCACTCTGAATCCCAGTACAGATCACTCTGTGTCCCAGTACAGATCACTCTGTGTCCCAGTACAGATCACTCTGTGTCCCAGTACAGATCACTCTGTGTCCCTGTACAGATCACTCTGAATCCCAGTACAGATCACTCTGTATCCCAGTACAGATCATCTCCCTCTTTTTCCTTTCTAACAGTTTATTGCTGGAATACACAGTGTGGTGTTTCATATTCGGGGTGAGAATGTGGGGGACACTGAGTTCCCTGTCAGAAGCACTGACTGAGAGACACAAAGACAGACATAAGCACGAAGACTGCAATGTCACCACCAGCTTGGAGATGCCAAGACCACATTTGCTGGTGATATTGGGAATGTACTCCAAACGCCAGCAGAGGGCTCACTCCACCACATCTTTCTCTCTGTAATGTGAATTCAGTACATCACAGGGATTGATCACAGACTGTAGAGAGAGCATTGAGGAGAGAGGGGACAGAGTGCGGGGAGAGGGGTCAGAGTGCGGGGAGAGGGGTCAGAGTGCGGGGAGAGGGGTCAGAGTGCGGGGAGAGGGGTCAGAGTGCAGGGAGAGGGGTCAGAGTGCGGGGAGAGGGGACAGAGTGCGGGGAGAGGGGACAGAGTGCGGGGAGAGGGGACAGAGTGCGGGGAGAGGGGACAGAGTGCTGGGAGAGGGGACAGAGTGCGGGGAGAGGGGACAGAGTGCTGGGAGAGGGGACAGAGTGCGGGGAGAGGGGACAGAGTCTCCAGCTCTGTCTCAGGCTGTGAATCCGACCGTGCGTCCGGCTGTGACTCTGACCGTGCGTCCGGCTGTGACTCCGGCCGTGTGTCTGACTGTGACTCCGACCGTGAGTCCGGCTGTGACTCCGACCGTGCGTCCGGCTGTGACTCCGACCGTACGTCCGGCTGTGACACCGACCGTGTGTCTGACTGTGACTCCGACCGTGCGTCCGGCTGTGACTCCGACCGTGCGTCCGGCTGTGACTCCGACCGTGCGTCCGGCTGTGACTCCGACCGTGCGTCCGGCTGTGACTCCGACCGTGCGTCCGGCTGTGACTCCGACCGTGCGTCCGGCTGTGACTCCGACCGTGCGTCCGGCTGTGACTCCGACCGTGCGTCCGGCTGTGACTCCGACCGTGCGTCCGGCTGTGACTCCGACCGTGCGTCCGGCTGTGACTCCGACCGTACGTCCGGCTGTGACTCCGACCGTGTGTCCGGCTGTGACTCCGACCGTGTGTCCGGCTGTGAGTCCGACCGTGCGTCCGGCTGTGAGTCCGACCGTGCGTCCGGCTGTGAGTCCGACCGTGTGTCCGGCTGTGAGTCCGACCGTGTGTCCGGCTGTGACTCCGACCGTGCGTCCGGCTGTGACTCCGACCGTGTGTCCGACTGTGAATCCGACCGTGCGTCCGGCTGTGACTCCGACCGTGCGTCCGGCTGTGACTCCGACCGTGCGTCCAACTGTGACTCCGACCGTGCGTCCGGCTGTGAGTCCGACCGTGTGTCCGGCTGTGACTCCGACCGTGCGTCCGGCTGTGACTCCGACCGTGTGTCCGGCTGTGAGTCCGACCGTGCGTCCGGCTGTGAGTCCGACCGTGTGTCCGGCTGTGAGTCCGACCGTGCGTCCGGCTGTGACTCCGACCGTACGTCCGGCTGTGACTCCGACCATGTGTCCGGCTGTGACTCCGACCGTGTGTCTGGCTGTGACTCTGACCGTGTGTCTGACTGTGACTCTGACCGTGCGTCCGCCTGTGACTCCGACCATGTGTCCGGCTGTGACTCCGACCGTGTGTCTGACTGTGACTCCGACCGTGCGTCTGGCTGTGACTCCGACCATGTGTCCGGCTGTGACTCCGACCGTGTGTCTGACTGTGACTCCGACCGTGCGTCCGGCTGTGACTCCGACCGTGCGTCCGGCTGTGGGTTTGGCTGTTTGTCTGGCTGTGACTCCGACCGTGTGTCCGGCTGTGACTCCGACCGTGCGTCCGGCTGTGGGTTTGGCTGTTTGTCTGGCTGTGACTCCGACCGTGTGTCTGACTGTGACTCCGACCGTGTGTCTGACTGTGACTCCGACCGTGCGTCCGGCTGTTTGTCTGGCTGTGATTCGACTGTGGGTACGGCTGTGGGTTTGGTTCTGAATCCGGTTACGGATCCAGCTGTGAATCTAGCCCTAGGTCTGGCTGTCAACCTGGACTGTTGGTCCGTTTCTGAATCGAGCTCCGGGGTTTGCTGTGGGTCCAGTGTGAATCTGGTTGTGAATTCGGCTGTGGGTTTGGTTGTGAATCCGGCAATGAATCTGGATGTGAATCTGGTTGGTGGGTCCAGCTGTAAATCCTGCCATGGGTTCGCAAGTGAATCCGGCTGTGGGTTCGCCTGTGAATCCGGCTGTGGGTTCGCCTGTGAATCCGGCTGTGGGTTCGCCTGTGAATCCGGCTGTGGGTTCGCCTGTGAATCCGGCTGTGGGTTCGCCTGTGAATCCGGCTGTGAAACTGGCTGCAGGTCCACTTTGGACCCGGCTGTGCGTTTGGTGCGAATCCTATTGTGGGTCTGGCAGTGAGTCCAGCTGTGAATCCGGCTGTGATTTTGGATGTGAATCCGCTTGTGGGACCAGCCATAGATCCAGCTGTTGGTCTGGCTCTGAAACTGGCTGTGACTCTGGCTATGTGTTCACCTGTGAATCCAGCACGAGTCTTCAGGATACAAAGAAATAACATTTATTTACAATAACATATATATACACAACAGCAGCAACTTCCCTTGCTGCTCACTCCTCTCTCTCTGCTGGTTCCAAACTGGCCAGCTCCATTTATGCAGGGAGTCTGCTAATGATTTCTCCGCCCCCCTCATTGGGGAAGCTCATACTCCCACAGGATTGTGGGATTGCCATTAGTTCCCAGCCAATGGTAAGCAGGCAGATTATAACATCCCTCCTCCCCCCCAAAAGTCCAAGGAATCCACCGAAGACCCTGGCGAAGGAGGGCGTCGGACTCGTTTTGCTGCAGGCCGGACCCCATTTGCACGAGGCGCTGGATCGGGTGGCGTGTAACGAGATAGAGACCGGCGCTTCCGTGATGAACGGCGTAACGGTTGTCCATCCACGGCCCGTGGGCGCGAGGATTCCCCCTCTGAGGTGTCTTGTGTCTCCATCTCGGAGTCAGTGTCTGCTGCCTCCGTCATCTCGGCATCTTTATCTCCATGCGGTTCTGTCACGACCTGCGCAGGCTTTGAGTGAGGCACCAGAGGAAGATTGTGAGGAACACTTACCATTGTGTCTGGTCTCTGTGGCTGTAGAAATGAGGCGGGGAATCTTTGGAAGTGATAGTCTTCAGGTCCGAACCTGGTCTACATGTTTGCGCTGGAGACGACCCTGGGCTTGCACCTGGTAAGAGATAGGGCCTGTTTGGCGAAAGATTATGCCAGGGACCCACTGGGCACCCCCAGCAAAATTCTGAACGAACACTGGGTCACCGGACGTAAACTGCCGAATCGGCCGATGCCGAGAAAAACCATGTCCCTGCCGTTCTTGTGTGCAGCGTACTTTTGCGCCAATGTCCGAGTAAACCATGCTAAGGCGGGTGCTTAGTCTCCGGCCCATTAGGAGTTCTGCGGGAGCTACCCCAGTCACCGCATGGGGGGTGGTCCTATATATCAAAACAAAACGAGCCAGTCTCGTGTCCATCGACCCGGAAGACTGCTTCTTTAGGCCTCGTTTGAATGTCTGCACTGCGCGCTCCGCCAACCCATTGGAAGCCGGATGGTATGGGCCAGTGCGGATATGGTGTATGCCGTTCATCTTCATGAACCTTGCAAACTCCTCACTTGTGAACGGAGTGCCATTGTCCGTGACCAGCACCTCGGGGAGGCCATGCGTACTGAAAGACAAACGCATCTTCTCGATTGTTGTGCAGGACATTGTGCCTCCCATCTTATGCACTTCTAGCCATTTAGACTGGGCATCGATTAATAGAAGGAACATGGATCCTTGAAAAGGGCCGGCGAAATCCGCGTGCAAGCGTGCCCAAAGCCACCCTGGCCATTCCCAGTGATGTAGGGGTGCGGCCGGCGGAAGCTTCTGATGCTCCTGGCAAATGGAGCAGTTTTGGGCCACCTTCTCAATGTCGGTGTCGAGGCCTGGCCACCAGATATAACTTCAGGCCAACATTTTCATTTTGGTGACACCTGGATGCCAATTGTGCAAGTCTCTCAGTATCAGCTCCTGTCCTTTTTCCGGGACAGTCACACGCGTCCCCACAAAAGGATGCCGTCTTCCACGCTGAATACGGACAGCTTGGAGGAAAATGCCCGCAATTCGCCTGGGAGCTGTCTATGCTGCCCACCATACAGGACTATGAGCCGAACCTTTGACAGGACTGGCTCCGTCTGGGTCCACTCACGGATCTGTGATGCCGTGACAGGCAAGGTGTCCATAAAATTTAGGGTTGCAACCACCTCACCGGTCGTGAGGGTCAACATGGGGCCGGTCGATAAAGGCAATCGGCTCAGTGCGTCGGCATTCCCTATCTGGGTTCCTGGTTCGACTTGGATACGGGCTACGGCCCCTTTTATTTTCCCCAAACCGGGCTGGAATACATCTGGGTATCGTCCTGGCACCTCAGTCAACCCTCCAGGAACTGTTTGGAGGATGTGCTGCCACTGCAGCCGCAAATGGTGCAACCAGTCCCGACTCAACAGGCTGAGCCGGTGGCCGCACACCACGATAAGTGGAAAATGCCCCTCCTGGCGTCCATAAACAGGGGTCATCGTAGTTCCTGCAATGTCCAATGGTTCCCCCGTGTAGGTGGCCAACCTGGCCTGTGTGTCGGTTAATGGAAGGGTCTGTATACTCTGCTTGATGTGGTCGAATGTCCTCTGGGCGATCACGGAGACCGCTGCGCCAGTGTCCAACTCCATCTCAAGCGGGTGACCATTGACCCGTACTGTCACTTTAATGGGGGCCACACGGGGAGCTGCCACACAATGCAGCTGCAGACAGTCATCCTCCGTCTCCACATCCTCGAAAGTAGTCGCCGCAGGTTCATCCAAATGAAAGGTACAGCCCCTCGGCTGGCCCCAGTTTCTGTTGGAACGATGGCGCCTCTGGCGCCCCCAGGACCGGCGTCCGCGACGGGTCAGCATCCACAAGTCCGACACTAACATGGCTCCTCATCCATTGGTTCTGGAGAAGGCTCCCTTCGGGGAGGAATGTCCAATGGCCACTGGCGTCGATCCGGACGTCGCCTCGCCCAAGGTACCGCAGGGGTGCAGGGGGATGCTTTCGGACGGAAGGGGCTGCGCCCCAAGGCGTGCACCTCCATTCCCTGTCGCTCCTGCACTCCCCGTTCTGCGCTCTCTCGGGACAATACTATTTGAATGGCCTGCTGAAAAGTCAATGTTGGCTCGGCTAACAACTTTCTCTGGTTGGCAGAATTGTTAATACCGCAAACCAAACGGTTGCATAACATTTCTGATATGGTCTCACCATAGTCACAGTACTCCGCAATCCTGCGTAGCCTGGAAAGAAACTCGGCACAGGATTCTCCTGGGGTCCTCTCAGCGGTATTAAACCGGTAATGTTGGACTATCGTGGCTGGGGTTGGGTTAAAATGTTGCCCCACTAAGTTCACAAGTTCATCAAACGTTTTGGTGTCCGGCGCAGCTGGGTACGTAAGGCTCCTAATCACCCTAAACGTATGCAGGCCGCAGGCGGTTAGCAATATGACCACCTGACGCTCATTTTCGGTGATGTTGTTTGCCCAGAAATAGTAAGAAGTCTTACAACACCAGGTTAAAGTCCAACAGGTTTGTTTCAAACACGAGCTTTCGGAGCACGGCTCCTTCTTCAGGTGAATCAGCCGTGCTCCGAAAGCTCGTGTTTGAAACAAACCTGTTGGACTTTAACCTGGTGTTGTAAGACTTCTTACTGTGCTCACCCCAGTCCAACGCCGGCATCTCCACATCACAGAAATAGTAACGCATCTGTTGTGCGTACTGGTTCCAGCTTTCCAGCGCAGCATCAAAAACATCCAAACGTCCATACAGAGGCATGGTGTAATAGAAAACAACTTCCAACCTGTATCCAACAAAAATCCAGGGAGGTGGCTTCAGCAGCGTAGACAGCTATTCACTTTAACCCTCGTCGCCAGTTTTGTGAGGGCCAAGAAGAATCCAGCACGAGTTTTCAGGATACAAAGAAATAACATTAATTTACAATAACATATATATATATACAACAGCAGCAACTTCCCTTGCAGCTCACTCCTCTCTCTCTCTGCTGGTTCCAAACTGGCCAGCTCTATTTATGCAGGGAGTCTGCTAATGATTTCTCCGCCCCCTCGTTGGGGAAGCTCATACTCCCACAGGATTGTGGGATTGTCAATAGTCCCCAGCCAATGGTAAGCAGGCAGGTTATAACAGCCCGGCTGTGGGTTTGCCTGTGAATTCGACTGTGGATCCGACTGTGAATCCTGCCGTGGGTTCGGCTGTGGGTTCGCCTGTGGATCCGACTGTGAATCCGGCTATGGATACGGCTGTGGGTTCGCATGTGGATCCGGCTGTGGATTCGCGAGTGAATCCGGCTGTGAATCCGACTGTGAGTCTGGCTATGGATACGGCTGTGTGTTCGCCTGTGAATCCGGCTGTGGGTTAGCCTGTGAATCTGGCTGTGGATGTGGCTCTGGGTTCACCTGAGGATCCGGCTGTGGATGTGGCTCTGGGTTCGCCTGTGGATCCGGCTGTGGGTATGGCTGTGAATCCACCTGTGGATCCGGCTGTGGGTATGGCTGTGAATCCACCTGCGGATCTGGCTGTGGGCTCGGCTGTGACTCCAGCTGTGGATTCAGTTGTTAGTTTGGCTGTGAATCCGGCACTGGGTCGGGCTTTGGCTGCGGCAGTGTTCACACTGATAGACTGTGTCCCGAGGGTGAGGAGATGCCATGAGGACCGGGCCTAGTCACCGTCTTATATTCAAATTCCACCAAACCGTAGCGCTTCCATTTGGGGCCAGAATTCTGTCATTCGCTCTCAAAGACAAATAACATAAGTGCAGTAATTAAAGGAGACTGATTGTGTTCATGTATACAGCTCCCCAGAGTGTGCGGTTATTGGAAGTGACAAGGCTCTTCCATTGCTCACCTCATATTTCTCCTAAAATCAATACCTTTGACTGAGCAGAACACAATAATCGCTTGTATACAGTCCAAGAGTCGATCAAACGCATTATTAGTGCAATCTCCCGGGGCTCTGCCAGAGTGGGAGGCTGTGAGGAAGTCTGATGGTAACAAATGAAGAGACACGGATTAACCCTCGGCAGCCAGGTCCTGTCCCAGATGCAGCAAGTGGTCATTGACAAGCGGACACACAACTAACTCAGGCACTGGGGCCTGCAGAGAGACTGCAAGGTCTGCTCAGAGTGAGACCACCCTCCGCTCCCAGTTACTGAGACCCCAGGCAGACACACGGGGGGGGGGGGGCTGCTCAGAGTGAGACCACACTCCGCTCCCAGTTACTGAGACCCCAGGCAGACACACGGGGGGGGGGGGGCTGCTCAGAGTGAGACCACCCTCCGCTCCCAGTTACTGAGACCCCAGGCAGACACACGGGGGGGGGGGGGGGGGGGGGGGTCTGCTCAGAGTGAGACCACCCTCCGCTCCCAGTTACTGACACCCCAGGCAGACACACGGGGGGGGGGGGGGGGGGTCTGCTCAGAGTGAGACCACCCTCCGCTCCCAGTTACTGAGACCCCAGGCAGACACACGGGGGGGGGGGGGGGGGGGG
Source organism: Scyliorhinus canicula (assembly GCF_902713615.1). Taxonomy (NCBI): domain Eukaryota; kingdom Metazoa; phylum Chordata; class Chondrichthyes; order Carcharhiniformes; family Scyliorhinidae; genus Scyliorhinus; species Scyliorhinus canicula. The sequence goes on from NC_052157.1 coordinate 96,986,465, forward strand.
GGCGGGGGGTCTGCTCAGAGTGAGACCACCCTCCGCTACCAGTTACTGAGACCCCAGGCAGACACACGGGTGGGGGCGGGGGGTCTGCTCAGAGTGAGACCACCCTCCGCTACCAGTTACTGAGACCCCAGGCAGACACACGGGGGGGGGGGGGGGGGGGGGGGGGGGGGGGGGGGGGTCTGCTCAGAGTGAGACCACCCTCCGCTCCCAGTTACTGAGACCCCAGGCAGACACACGGGGGGGGGCGGGGGGTCTGCTCAGAGTGAGACCACCCTCCGCTACCAGTTACTGACACCCGAGGCAGGCACACAGGGGGGAGGGGGGGCTGCTCAGAGTGAGACCACCCTCCGCTCACAGTTACTGACCTGCCTGGACACACAGTTCCCGGAATTGGATCACCGTTCACTTCCAGTTAGTGACCCACCCAGAAAAACACAATAGGGCTGCTTGGACCCAACCCTAGCTCGACTCCAAGTTACTGACTTGCACATGCACTGTACAGTTTGGGGTTAGATACAAAGCAAAGGTTCCTCTGCACTGCCCCCATCAAACACTCCCAGGACACGTTCAGAATTAGTCAGATACAGAGTAATGCTCCCTCTACACTTCCAATCAAGCACTCCCAAGACAGGTACAACACAGGCTGAGATAAAGAGTAAGCCTCATTCAACACTCTCCCCATCAAACACTACCAGAACAAGTGCAGCATGGGTCAGATACAGAGTAAAGTTCTCTCTACACTGTCCCCTCAAACACTTACAGGAGAGTTTCAGTATGATGTTAGTTATGAAGTAAAAAACCCTCTACACCGTCTCTATCAAACACTCCCAGGACAGGTACAGCATGGGGTTAGATACAGAGTAAAGCTTCCTCTAGACTGTCCCCTTCAAACACAACCAGGACAGGGTCAGCACGGGGTTAGATACAGAGTAAAGCTCCCTCTACACTGTCCCCATCAAACACACCCAGGACAGGGTCAGTACGGGGTTAGATACAGAGTAAAGCTTCCTCTACACTGTCCCCTTCAAACACTCCCAGGACAGGTACAGCACGGGGTTAGATACAGGGTAAAGCTCCCTCTACACTGACCCCATCAAACACTCCCAGGACAGGTACAGCACGGGGTTAGATACAGAGTAAAGCTCCATCTACACTGTTCACATCAAACAGTCCCAGGACAGGTACAGCACGGGGTTAGATACAGAGTAAAGCTCCCTTTCCACTGTCACCATAAAACACTCCCAGGACAGGTACAGCATGGGGTTAGATACAGAGTAAAGCTCCCTCTACACCAGGGGTGGGCAAACTTTTCTGTGCAAGGGCCACATTCAGAAATTCACAATTTTAAAGGGCCGCATAGTATATTAAGTAAAATAATTATTATTTAAAATAGCCAAAATAAAAGGTTTTTAAAGAAAATTTTATTAATTAATATTTTAAAGTAGAAACTTTACATGAAACATATTTATTTGAAAAACAAAGTAACTCAGTTTAAAGAAAAAAAGCAATTAATTTTTATCAAATAATATTTTAAAGTAGAAACTTCACATGAAACACATGTTGTGCCGAGCAATGATCACCCTACTCAAGTCAACGTATCCACCCTATACCAGTAACCCAACAGCCCCCCCATTAACCTTAATTTAATTTTTTTTTATGACTTGATATTGGTGGGCCGCATAAAGACCTTTGGCGGGCCGCATGCGGCCCGCGGGCCGTAGTTTGCCCACCCCTGCTCTACACTGTCCCCATCAAACACTCCCAGGACAGGGTCAGCACGGGGTTAGATACAGAGTAAAGCTCCATCTACACTGCCCCAATCAAACACTCCCAGGACAGGTACAGCACGGGGTTAGATACAGAGTAAAGCTCCCTCTACACTGTCCCCCATCAAACACTCCCAGGACAGGTACAGCACGGGGTTAGATACAGAGTAAAGCTCCCTCTACACTGTCCCCCATCAAACACTCCCAGGACAGGTACAGCACGGGGTTAGATACAGAGTAAAGCTCCCTCTACACTGTCCCCCATCAAACACTCCCAGGACAGGTACAGCAGTGTTAGTTACAGAGTAAAGCTCCATTAAAGGTGAAGTCACATGGGATCAGGGGTGAGCTGGCAAGATGGATACAGAACTGGCTAGGTCATAGAAGGCAGAGAGTAGCAATGGAAGGGTGCTTTTCTAATTGGAGGACTGTGACTAGTGGTGTTCCACAGGGATCAGTGCTGGGACCTTTGCTGTTCGTAGTATATATAAATGATTTGGAGGAAAATGTAACTGGTCTGATTAGTAAGTTTGCAGACGACACAAAGGTTGGTAGAATTGCGGATAGCGATGAGGATACAGCAGGATTTAGATCGTTTGGAGACTTGGGCGGAGAGATGGCAGATGGAGTTTAAACCGGACAAATGTGTGGTAATGCATTTTGGAAGGTCTAATGCAGGTAGGGAATATACAGTGAATGGTAGAACCCTCAAGAGTATTGAAAGTCAGAGAGATCTCGGTGTTCAGGTCCACAGGTCACTGAAAGGGGCAACACAGGTGGAGAAGGTAGTCAAGAAGGCATACGGCATGCTTGCCTTCATTGGCCGGGGCATTGAGGATCAGAAGTGGCAAGTCATGTTGCAGCTGTATAGAACCTTAGTTAGGCCACACTTGGAGTATAGTGTTCAATTCTGGTCGCCACACCACCAGAAGGATGTGACGGCTTTAGAGAGGGTGCAGAAGAGATTTACCAGGATGTTGCCTGGTCTGGAGGGCATTAGCTATGAGGAGTGGTTGAATAAACTGGGTTTGTTCTCACTGGAACGACGGAGGTTGAGGGGCGACCTGATAGAGGTCTACAAAATTATGAGGGTCATAGACAGAGTGGATCGTCAGAGGCTTTTTCCCATGGTAGAGGGGTCAATTACTAGGGTGCATAGGTTTAAGGTGCGAGGGGCAAGGTTTAGAGGAGATGTACGAGGCAAGTTTTTTTACACAGAGGGTAGTGGGTGCCTGGAACTCGCTGCCGGAGGAGGTGATGGAAGCAGGGACGATAGTGACGTTTAAGGGGCATCTTGACAAATACATGAATAGAATAGGAATAGAGGGATACAGACCCAGGAAGTGTCGAAGATTTTAATTTAGACGGGCAGCATGGAGGGGCGAAGGGACTGTTCCTGTGCTGTACTTTTATTTGTTCTTTGTTCTTAAGATATCATCGCTGCAGGTGGACAGCTCGATCCTCCACTTCAGAATCTTGTCATTCTTGATCTTGCCCCGCTGTGTGTTATCGAACATGACGGCAACCGACCGTTGGTCAGTGAGGAGAGTGAATCGCCTGTCGGCCAGGTAATGCCTCCAATGTCTCACAGCTTCTACGATGGCTTGAGCCTCCTTTTCGACGGAGGAGTGTAGAATTTCGGAGGCATGGAGCGTACAGGAAAGAAAGCCACGGGCCTGCCTGCCTGGTTGAGGGTAGCGGCCAGAGCAAAGTCCAACGCATCGCTCTCCACCTGGAAGGAAATGGACCCGTCCACAGCGTGCATCGTTGCTTTGGCAATATCTGCTTTGACGCGATCGAAGGCCAGCATGCCTCAGTCGTCAGGGGAAAAGTGGTGGATTTGATAAGCGGACAGACCTTGTCCGCATAGTTGGGGACTTACTGGGCATAGTTAGATAAGAACCCCAGGCATCTCTTCAGGGCCTTGGGGCAGTGGGGGAGGGGGAGTTCCAGGAGGGGGCGCATGCGGTCGGGGTTCCACGACTTAGCCGAGGATGGCCAAGCGGGTTGTGCAAAAGACGCATTTCTCTCTATTATAAGTTAGATTCAGGAGGTTTGCGGTGTGGAGGGAGTGCCAGAGGTTCTCGTCATGGTCCTGCTGGTCACGGCTGCAGATGGTGGTGTTGTCTAGGTACGGGAACGTGGCCCGCAGCCCGTACTTTTCAACCATTCAGTGCATTTCCCTTTGGAAGGCCGAGACACCGTTGATGACGCCGAAGGGAACCCTGAGGAAGTGATAAAGGCGGCTATTTGCCTCGAAGGCAGTATATTGGCAGTTCTCCGGGTGGATAGGGAACTGGTGGCCTCACGGTAGCATGGTGGTTAGCATCAATGCTTCACAGCTCCAGGGTCCCAGGTTCGATTCCCGGCTGGGTCACTGTCTGTGTGGAGTCTGCACGTCCTCCCCGTGTGTGCGTGGGTTTTCTCTGGGTGCTCCGGTTTCCTCCCACAGTCCAAAGATGTGCGGGTTAGGTGGATTGGCCATGCTAAATTGCCCGTAGTGTAAGGTTAATGGGGGGATTGTTGGGTTACGGGTATACGGGTTACGTGGGTTTAAGTAGGGTGATCATTGCTCGGCACAACATCGAGGGCCGAAGGGCCTGTTCTGTGCTGTACTGTTCTATGTTCTATGGTGGTACGCAGACTTCAGGTCGACTGTAGAAAAGACTCTATACTGCGCAATCTGATTGACCCTGTCAGATATGCAGGGGAGGGGATACGCATCGAGCTGCGCATACCAGTTGATGGTCTGGCTATAATCGATGACCATCCGTGCTTCTTATTATAATAATTATTATATTATTATTATTCTCCCCAGTCTTGACGACCACCACCTGTGCTCTCCAGGGGCTGTTACTAGCCTCAATGATCCCCTCTCGCAGGAGTCGCTGGACCTCGGACCCGATAAAGGCCCTGTCCTGGGCACTGTAGCGTCTGCTCCTGGTAGCGACAAGCTTACAGTCCGGTGCGGTTTGCGAAGAGGGAGTGTGGGGCGACCTTAAGGGTCGCGAGGCGACAGACGGTGAGGGGGGGCAGGGGTCCATTGAACTTTAAGGGAAGGCTCTGGAGATGGCATTGGAAGTCGAGCTCCAGTAATAGGGCCTTGCAGAGATGGGGGAGGACGTAGAGCCTAAAGTTGGTGTACTCTACGCCCTGCACAGTGAGGGTCGCGACGCAGTACCCCCGGATTTCTACTGCGTGGGATCCGGAAGCCAGGGAGATTTTCTGAGTCGCTGTTAGGATGGGGAGGGAGCAGCACCTTAACGTATCTGTGTGTGAAGCTCCCAGAGTCGAAAAGGCAGACCGTCTCGTGCCCGTTGATCCGGACGGTCATCGTGGACTTTGCGAGGTGGTGCTACCGGGACGGAGGCGAGTGTCGGAAGGCAGTCGGTGGGCCGGTCGGATGTAGCGGCGGCCAGCGTACGGTCGGGTGAGCATGGCTCCCTGGAAGCTGTGGAGTAGTCCCAAGATGGCGGCCCCCATGAGTTGCACGTGGCGGGTGAAGTGCAAGATGCCGTCCAATATGGCTGCCCCCATGGGTCGCACATGGCGGGTGGGGTGCAAGATGGTGTTCAAGATGCAGCTCCTGTGGGTCGCATGTGTCGGTCGAAATTAAAGATGGCAGCACCCACGGGTCGCATATGGCGGGTGGCACGGCAGCTAGGGGTGGCCCCGACAGGCAGCGTTGCTGGGCCTTGAAGATTTGGGGGGGGGGGGCATCAGGCCTGGCAGGCTTCTGCAAAGTGGTCCTTCTTCCCACAGCCATTACAAGTTGTGTTCCGTGCCGGGCAGCGTTGTCGGGGGTGATTACTCTGGCCGCAAAAGTAGCACTTTGGGCCTCTGGCGTGGTGGGCTGGTGCACGGCGCAGGCTTGCGTCGCACCCGGGTCGGTTGATGGCTGCGCCCATGAGGGTGCCGCGCGGTCGGAGGTGTCGGCCACCTGGGAGGCCACCTCCAGTGAGTTGGAGAGTTGTACTTTGTTGAAGGATGCGAGGTACGCTTCAAAGCAGCTTAGCCAGTGTTCAAACATCTCTGTAGCGTCGGCTGCTTGTGGGTCCAGTTCCAAGCGATCAGGCTTGAGTGAGGAGTTCATCTTGAGTGAAGAGTCCATCCTTCGAAGTTGAGTGTATTAAATTGATACACCATCAATAATACACAATGAGTGATGAACGTGACTGAGGCTTTAATACACTAAACAGCAAGCCTCCTGCCTCAGGACCCGAACTGGGTAGGAGGCGGAGACTTGCCACTTTGAGACAGAAGCCCGAGGGGAGGAGCCATAGGCAGAGCCAGCCTGGACAAGCTCAGGCATGTACGATACAGTACCGTACATATAATGCAATAACGTGGTTTACCACAATGGGACAGGTCAGCAATGGGTTCAATATACTGTAAAGCTCCCTCTATAATTCTCCCCATCAAACACTCCCAGTACAGGTACAGCATTGGCTAAGATACAGAGTAAAACTCACTCTACACTACCCCCATCTAACACTTCCAGGACAGGTACAACACAGGGTAGATACAGAGTAAATCTCCCATAATAAACACTAAAAGGACAAGTAAGCAAGGGGTTTCATACAGTGTAAAGTTAGATCTACATTCTCCCCATCAAATACTCCCAGGACATACACCACGGGGTTAGATACAGAGTAAATCTCTCGACACTGCCACCATCAAACACTCCCAGGACACGTACAGCCCGGAGTTAGAAACAGAGTAAATCTCCCACTACACTGTTCCCATCAAACTCTCGCAGGACAGGTACAGCACGGGGATAGAAACAGTGTTAAGCTCCCTCTACACTGTCCCCATCAACCTCTCCCAGGACTGGTACAGCATAGGGTTAGATACAGAGTAAAGCTCTCTCTATACTATCCCCATCAAACACTCCCAGAACAGCTACAGCACGGGGTTAGATACAGAGTACAGCTCCCTCTACACTGTCCCCATCAAACACTCCCAGGACAGGTACAGTACAGGGTGAGACACAGAGTTAAGCTCCCTCTATATCGTCCACATCAAACACTCCCTAGAGAAGTCCAGGATGGGGTTATATACAGAGTAAAGCTCCCCCTCCACTGTTTTTATCAAACACTCCCAGGACAGGTACAGCACGGGGTTAGATACAGAGTAAAGCTCCCGCTACACTGTCCCCATCAAACACTCCCAGGACAGGTACAGCATTGCGTTGAGCATGGAGTGCTAATCTGAAGAAATCTTAGTTTTCCACGGATGTTTTGTATGTATGTGTGTGTGTGTGACTATGTATGTGTGTGTATGTCTGTGCATGTGAGTGGGTGAGTGTGCGTGTGTGTCCATGTGAGTGTGCATGTGTGACTGAGTATGTGTGCGTGTGTGACTGAGTGTATGTGAGTCAGTGGATGTGCATGTGTGTATGAATGTGTGTGAGTGAACGAGTGCCTGTGTGCGAGTGTGTGTGTGACTGCATTTGTGAGTTCATATGCCCGTGAATGAGTGTGTGTTTAGAATCATAGAATTTACAGTGCAGAAGGAAGCCATTCGGCCCATCGAGTCTGCACCGGCTCTTGGAAAGAGCACCAAGGTCCACGCTTCCGCCCTAGTCCCATAACCCAGTAATCCCACCTAAACTTGTACATGTGAATGAGTATGTGAGTGGGTGTGTGTGTGAGTATGTGAGTGCCTGTGTGTGAGTGCATGTGTGCGTGTGAGTGTGTCAGTGTGAGTGTGTGTCAGTGAGTGTGTGTCAGTGTGAGTGTGTCAGTGAGTGTGTGTCAGTGTGAGTGTGTGTCAGTGAGTGTGTGTCAGTGTGAGTGTGTGTCAGTGAGTGTGTGTCAGTGTGAGTGTGTGCGTGTCAGTATGAGTGTGTGTGTGTGTGTGTCAGTGAGTGTGTGTCAGTGTGAGTGCATGTATGTCAGTGTGAGTGTGTGTCAGTGTGAGTGTCAGTATGAGTGTGTGTGTGTGAGTGTCAGTGTGAGTGTGTGTGTCAGTGAGTGTGTGTCAGTGTGAGTGTATGTATGTCAGTGTGAGTGTGTGTCAGAGAGTGTGTGTCAGTGTGAGTGTATGTATGTCAGTGTGAGTGTGTGTCAGTGTGAGTGTATGTATGTCAGTGTGAGTGTGTGTCAGAGAGTGTGTGTCAGTGTGAGTGTATGTATGTCAGTGTGAGTGTGTGTCAGTGTGAGTGTGAGTGAGTGTGTGTCAGTGTGAGTGTGTGTGTGTGGAAGTGTGAGTGTGGTGTGTCAGTGTGAGTGTGTGTCAGTGTGAGTGTGTGTCAGTGTGAGTGTCAGTATGAGTGTGTGTGTGTGAGTGTCAGTGTGAGTGTGTGTGTCAGAGAGTGTGTGTCAGTGTGAGTGTATGTATGTCAGTGTGAGTGTGTGTCAGTGTGAGTGTGAGTGTGTGTCAGTGTGAGTGTGTGTGTCAGTGTGAGTGTGTGTGTGTGGAAGTGTGAGTGTGGTGTGTCAGTGTGAGTGTGTGTCAGTGTGAGTGTGAGTGTGTGTGTCAGTGTGAGTGTGTGTGTCAGTGTGAGTGTGTGTGTGTGGAAGTGTGAGTGTGGTGTGTCAGTGAGTGGGCAGGGGGACAGAGTATTGAGTGTGGGTGATGAGAGCTGTGTTGAACAGTGAGTATGAGGCTGGAGGCGAGTTATTGCCGAACAGGCAGCTCGTTTCCCATTCTGCACACAGCCTGTCTGACAGCGAGAATGTTTTATTGTCAGCTCCTTGTATCGATCGATCCGTGAAAGCGGGGCCCTGCCAGGGGGGTCTCCAGCTCTCACATCTCTGACTCGCAAAATATTAAACCAATCTTTCACCCAGACTTCAGACCCAACTCTCTGTAGAATTGTGAAGCCAGAAAATTGTGGCTTTCGGAATCAGTTAACCCCTGCACTGCCAAGCCTGCCTCGTGAAAGTCCAGCTTCCCACTCCAAACAGCACAGACACTGACTGATTCTGTCTAACGCAAAACTCACATCAATCAAACTTGTAGAACGGATTTCTCAATGGCAAATTAATCTCAACGCAGGCAATTGTGACTTGGTGAATATCATTTTTCCTCGAATAAATCTGTGAAGGGATACAAACGATCAAAGATCGTGGCAAACCTTGAGAAATCCCAGGGCTCCCTTTCTACCTCCACAGAATTGGAAAGCGGATGAATAATATTTAACATCGAATAGAATAAGGGCACTGTGGCACAGTACTTAGCACGGCGCTGAGGACTCGGGTTCAATCCCGGAACTGGGTCACTGTCCGTGTGGAGTTTGCACATTCTCCCATGTCTGTGTGAGTCTCACCCCCACAACCCAAAGATGTGCAGGGAAGGTGGATTGGCCACGCTAAATTGCCCCTTAACTGGAACAAAATAATTGGGTACTTTTATAAAAGAAAACGCAGAATAGAATAGAATCACAGAATCCCTACAGCGCAGAAAGAGGACATTCGGCCCATCGAGTCTGCACCAACCCTCTGAAAGAGGACCCGACCTAGGCCCACTCCTGTGACCCATCCCTACAGCCTCACCTAACCTGCACACCTGTGGACTGGGGGAGGAAACTGGAGCACCTGGAGGAAACCCAAGCAGACACGGGGATGGTGTGCAAACTCCACACAGTCATCCGAGGCTGCAATCAAACCGTAGTCCCTGGCGCTGTGAAGCAGCAGTACTTCTGCACCACCTTGCCACCAACATGTCGCTGGGAGCAAGTATCTTGCGCATTTCACAGGCTGCCAGGAGGCCATTGAATCCATTATTGTCTGTGCTCCCTCATTGAAGGAATAATCCGCTTTATCCCAGTATCCCTATGCCTCCCCCCGGCCGTTGCTTCACAATTCCTTCAAGGGACGTGGGGCGACGCTAACATTGACCAGCCAGCCCTAATTGCCCCTTCAACAGAGTGTCTCGCTCAGCCATTTTAGAGAGCGCAGTGTGATGAATGTATGAATTTCAGATATATTGTGTCATATGTATTTGATGCCCCATTGAGCCCCCCCCCCCCCCCCCCCCCCCCCACAGGCTGCCCCCGACCCTGCGCGTAGAGTTCCCGCCGGCTGCGAGCAGGTGTGGACTCTGCCATTTCCGCGTGGCCGGTCGGCCCATCAAGGCCCAGCCAGCGACCGGCGCCGTGCCAAACATGCCGGCGCAAATGGCACCGATTCTCCACTCCTCGGAGAAGTGCGTGCCAGCGTCAGGGTGGCTATTCTCTGGCCCGGCACGGGGCTCAGAGAATCCCACCCATTGTGTTCAGCTGGATAAGATGATGCAATGAACGGGAGAAGCTGGGGTCGCATGCATGTTTGCAGAAAAGTGGAGATTGTACATTTGGGTAAGGGACGCCAAACCATGAAGACAATTTCTGAAGATTTCAGTTAGACATCCTGCATTATTCTGACAGGATTCAGGTCTGTCTCTTAAAACAATTTCAAAGAACATCTCTGTACATGAAGTATTCCTGAGTGCTAACTGTATTTAAAAGTGGATTGGGATCTAAGATGGGTCTGTTGTTTGAGTGGAAGAAAATATACCAGTTAAGGGTAATTGTGTCACTGTATTGATTAACCTTGTTTAAGTTATTTTCTGGTGTGATGTTAAAGATTTTAATGCTGTTCTGGTGTTACGATAGGGAAATGTTCAGAAATTGGTACAGAAATGGGATCGAAAATGTAGTGGGCAATTTAGGGGTCAACAGGCTGAGGGTAAAACTGATAGCACTGATTTACATTGTCCCATTCCGACATAAACTCATTAATGGGAATAAATAGGATATCCCTGTTTAGCCATGGTGATTCACACAAGATCCATTGTCCTCTGGGACACTCTGGTCTGACCAGCCATCAGCCCATTGCAGAGTCTAACGGCCTCTTTTGTCCGTAGTTACATATTCATGGCATGGCCCTGTTCTTTTGTGTGAGGGAAGCTTTTTACACACAGGGTAGTAAGTGCCTGGAACTCTTTGCGGGAGGAGGTGGTGGAAGCAGGTATGACAGTGACAGTTAAGGAACGTCATGACAATTACATGAATAGCATGGTAATAGAGGGGTACGGGTCCCGGAAGAGTAAAAGGTTTTAGGTTAGACAGGCAACATGGTCGACAAAGGCTTGGAGGGCCGAAGGACCTGTTCCTGTGCTATACTTTTCTTTGTTCTTTAAATATTGTTTTTTTAAATACAAATTTAGAGTACCCAATTATTTTTCTCCAATGAAGGGATAATTTAGAGTCATCAATCCACCTAACCTGCACATCTTTGGGTTTGGGGGTGAGACCCACTCAAATATGGCAGAATGTGGTTTTTGGTTTTGAATTAATAAAGTTTTGTTTATAAAGATAACCAAGTCTTATTTCTCATCTAATCACACCTGGAGAGAATCAATCTTTCCGTACAGTCTAAAAACATAACATTGTGGCTCTGGTCCAGTATCTTAGCCACTGCTGGCATCCGTAACAGTTAGTAATAACATTTGTTTTAAAATACCATGGGCGGAATTTTTATTTTCATTTCATTTCATTCAATTCTCCATTGGCCGACACTGAAATCAGGGCGTGCGATCGGGCGGAGAATAGCTCCGGACACTGAAATCAGGGCGTGCGATCGGGCGGAGAATAGCTCCTGACACTGAAATCAGGGCGTGCGATCGGGCGGAGAATAGCTCCCGACACTGTAATCAGGGTGTGCGATCGGGCGGAGAATAGCTACGGACACTGTAATCAGGGTGTGCGATCGGGCGGAGAATAACTCCCGACACTGTAATCAGGGCGTGCGATCGGGCGGAGAATAGCTCCCGACACTGTAATCAGGGCGTGCGATCGGGCGGAGAATAGCTCCCGACACTGTAATCAGGGCGTGCGATCGGGCGGAGAATAGCTACGGACACTGTAATCAGGGTGTGCGATCGGGCGGAGAATAACTCCCAACACTGAAATCAGGGCGTGCGATCGGGCGGAGAATAGCTCCCGACACTGAAATCAGTGCGTGCGATCGGGCGGAGAATAGCTCCCGACACTGTAATCAGGGCGTGCGATCGGGCGGAGAATAGCTACGGACACTGTAATCAGGGTGTGCGATCGGGCGGAGAATAGCTCCCGACACTATAATCGAGGTGCGCGATCGGGAGGAGAATCGCTCCCGACGCTGAAATCAGTGCGTGCGATCGGGAGGAGAATCACTACCGACACGGTAATCGAGGCACACGATCGGGCGGAGAATCGCTCCCGACACTGTAATCAGTGCGTGCGATCGGGCGGAGAATCACTCCCGACACTGAAATCATTGCGTGCGATCGGGAGGAGAATCACTCCCGACACTGAAATCAGTGCGCGCGATCGGGAGGAGAATAGCTCCCGACACTGAAATCAGGGCGTGCGATCGGGCGGAGAATAACTCCCAACACTGAAATCAGGGCGTGCGATCGGGCGGAGAATCGCTCCCGACACTGTAATCAGGGCGTGCAATCGGGCGGAGAATCGCTCCCGACACTGTAATCGAGGCACACGATCGGGCGGAGAATAGCTACGGACACTGAAATCAGGGCGTGCGATCGGGCGGAGAATCGCTCCCGACACTGAAATCGAGGTGTGCGATCGGCCGGAGAATAGCCCCTGACACTGAAATCAGGGCGTGCGATCGGGCGGAGAATAGCTCCCGACACTGTAATCAGGGCGTGCGATCGGGCGGAGAATAGCTACGGACACTGAAATCAGGGCGTGCGATCGGGCGGAGAATAGCTCCCGACACTGTAATCAGGGCGTGCGATCGGGCGGAGAATAGCTCCCGACACTGTAATCAGGGCGTGCGATCGGGCGGAGAATAGCTCCCAACACTGTAATCAGGGCGTGCGATCGGGCGGAGAATAGCTACGGACACTGAAATCAGGGCGTGCGATCGGGCGGAGAATAGCTACGGACACTGTAATCGAAGTGTGCGATCGGGCGGAGAATAGCTACGGACACTGAAATCAGGGCGTGCGATCGGGCGGAGAATAGCTACGGACACTGAAATCAGGGCGTGCGATCGGGCGGAGAATAGCTACGGACACTGAAATCAGGGCGTGCGATCGGGCGGAGAATAGCTACGGACACTGTAATCGAGATGTGCGATCGGGCGGAGAATAGCTACGGACACTGAAATCAGGGCGTGCGATCGGGCGGAGAATAGCTACGGACACTGTAATCAGGGTGTGCGATCGGGCAGAGAATAGCTACGGACACTGTAATCAGGGCGTGCGATCGGGCGGAGAATAGCTACGGACACTGAAATCAGGGCGTGCGATCGGGCGGAGAATAGCTCCCGACACTGTAATCAGGGCGTGCGATCGGGCGGAGAATAGCTCCCGACACTGTAATCAGGGCGTGCGATCGGGCGGAGAATAGCTCCCGACACTGTAATCAGGGCGTGCGATCGGGCGGAGAATAGCTACGGACACTGAAATCAGGGCGTGCGATCGGGCGGAGAATAGCTACGGACACTGTAATCGAAGTGTGCGATCGGGCGGAGAATAGCTACGGACACTGAAATCAGGGCGTGCGATCGGGCGGAGAATAGCTACGGACACTGAAATCAGGGCGTGCGATCGGGCGGAGAATAGCTACGGACACTGAAATCAGGGCGTGCGATCGGGCGGAGAATAGCTACGGACACTGTAATCGAGATGTGCGATCGGGCGGAGAATAGCTACGGACACTGAAATCAGGGCGTGCGATCGGGCGGAGAATAGCTACGGACACTGTAATCAGGGTGTGCGATCGGGCAGAGAATAGCTACGGACACTGTAATCAGGGCGTGCGATCGGGCGGAGAATAGCTACGGACACTGTAATCGAGGTGCGCGATCGGGCGGAGAATAACTCCCGACACTGAAATCAGGGCGTGCGATCGGGCGGAGAATAGCTCCCGACACTGAAATCAGGGCGCGCGATCGGGCGGAGAATAGCTCCGGACACTGAAATCAGGGCGCGCGATCGGGCGGAGAGTAGCTCCGGACACTGTAATCAGGGCGTGCGATCGGCGGAGAATAGCTCCTGACACTGAAATCAGGGCGTGCGATCGGGCGGAGAATAACTCCCGACACTGTAATCGAGGCACACGATCGGGCGGAGAATAGCTCCTGACACTGTAATCAGGGTGTGCGATCGGGCGGAGAATAGCTACGGACACTGTAATCAGGGCGTGCGATCGGGAGGAGAATCGCTCCCGACACTGTAATCAGGGCGCACGATCGGGCGGAGAATAACTCCCGACACTGTAATCGAAGCGCGCGATCGGGAGGAGAATAACTCCCGACACTGTAATCGAAGCGCGCGATCGGGCGGAGAATCGCTCCCGACGCTGAAATCGCAGCAGGTGACGGTTTGACATCAAATCGCGATGCTGCACCTCCCCATAAACGGCATCAATACGATGCACGGGCGCGAACACTATTCGCATATCATTAGTGAGTCCACCAATTCTCCCCCTCCGATGTGCCGAGTTCCCGATGGCTCTGTCCACGTGTGCTCTCACAAATCGTGAACCTGGTGTGATGGTTGCTGAGAGAGAGAGGGCGTACGGTCAGTGTCCAGCACCGCCATACTTCGCCGACAGCCATACCGCTGGCCAGAGAGTTTCTGCCAGGGCTGGGGGAAGTAAGGGTGGTGGCCAGGAGGTGGGCTGTGGGGTCGGAGTGGCGGGTATGCAACACCATTGTCGCAGCCAGCCATGCAGCTGCGCATACCGTTGACAGCCCGCTTTAAACCTGGTGCCCTGAGTTGTGTAGGTGACTCTTCCCCCCCCCCACCCAAGTGCCCTCTGGCCCCAGCCAACCCATCAGCTGTATGGGCGCTCCAATACAACCTGTCCCATCTTTTGGCCCTGATAAGTGTGTGTGTGCGGGGTGTATTGTTTAAGCGCGGCTGCAGCTCGTCAGCCCTGAGTGTCATCACGGACCCGACGATTTCCGTACCGTTTTTCATGGGTTTTGATGTTCTTCCATGCAGTGCCGGTGCTAGCCCCTTAACGGTAGCAGAATCGGTACAGGTGTTGTGCCGAATTTTCTGATGTGAAAGTCCACAGACTCCGTTGGCATCAGCACTTAAGTCTCAGAAATGGAGAACCCGGCCCCATATCCCTACCTCGTGTGCAATCAGTCCTGGAGCAAAGCAGCCTTTTCTCATTGTCTTACAAATTCAAATAAAATAAAATATTGGGGTTTCTGTCCAGTATACAAGCCACTCTTGGGGTCTGGTCTGCGCTGCGGATCTGGAGTCACATGTAGGCCAGACCAGGAAACAACGGCATATTCCCTTCCCTAAAGTGGGCCAGATGGGTTTTTAGGACAATTGACGATTGTTTCAAGATCGCCGTTATCGAGACTAGCTTTAGAATTCCAGATTTTGGAACTGATTTTTAAATTCCACCAGCCATCCTGCTGGGAATTAAAACTAGGTCTGGAAGGCATTAACCTGGCTTTCTGGATTACGCATCCTGTGACGTTACCACTACTCCACTATCACTCTGTGTGAATAATAATGTGGCACTATGCAAAGATTTAGCCAACTGACCTTCGAAAATGATTCCAGGGTTGGCATCTGCCATTTTCCAGTCAGTGAATTACACAACAGGTTGTGTAGCCAGATGTTTGCCTTCCCCCCCCCCCCCCCCATTATTACCTTAACTCTGTGTCCCTCTGGTCCACAGCCTTCAGGCCACTCCAGAGAGCTTCTCCTTATTCAGTCCATCAAAAGTTTACAACAGTTTGAACGCCTCCTTCTAATCTACCCGAATCTTTCCCGCTCTCCGGAAGACAACACCCATTTTCTCTCCTCTCGCCCTATTTGTCTGAGATCTTTCGACTCTGGCATCGGTTTTGTACCCTCAGAGGCTTTGACATCCTTTGTCCACCATGGTGTCCAGGTCAGAGGCTGGGAATCCTATAGCGAGTAACTCACCTCCTGACTCCCTCAAAGTCTGTCCACCATCTACAAATACAAGTCAGGAGTGTGATGGAATACTCTCCACTTGCCGGGATGAGTGCAACTCCAACAACACTCAAGAAGCTTAACACCATCCAGGACAAAGTCGCCCTGCTAGATCGCTCCCTCTTCCACAAACATTCACTCCTTCCACCATCGACGCACAGTGGCAGCGTGTGCAAGATACACTGCAGGAACTCACCAAGGTTCCTCATGCAGCACCTTCCAAACTCACAACCACTACTATCTAGAACAGGGTTTTTCAAACTGTGGGTTGCGACCGGTGGGTGGGTCGCAAGCGGGTATCGGGAAGGTCACAGAGCAATCAGTCGTGTCCTTCCTGATTGCAGGAGAAGCACCCAATAGCCGCAATCGTCATTTAAATTGACAATACTGGTTGCGACCAGCTTTCAAATGGAATGATGCAGCCTTCCAGCCAGACACGATGGCAGAGAGCAGATCACCCACACGACAAGAACACTGACCAGCATTCATACATCCATGCTCTTGGGATTCTGCCATTTTCGAGCTGCGAGCAAGCAGGGCAACAGGATAGTGTAACATAGAACATTACAGCACAGTACAAACCCTTCGGCCCTCGATGTTGCGCCGACCAGTGAATCCACTCTACAACCCACCTACACTATTCCATTATCATCTATATGTTTATCCGATGAGCATTTAAATGCCCTTACTGTTGCAGGCAGGGCATTCCACATCCTTACAACTCTACCTCTGAAATCTGTCCTATCTCCCCGCAATTTAAAGCTTTGCCCCCTCGTGCTAGCCATCAACTTCCGAGGAAAAAGGCTCTCACTGTCCACCCTATCTAACCCTCTGATCATCTTGTATGCCTCAATTAAGTCACCTCTTAACCTTCTTCTCTCTAACGAAAACAGCCTCAAGTCCCTCAGCCTTTCCTCAAAAGATCGTCCCTCCATACCAGGCAACATTCTGGTAAATCTCCTTTGCACCCTTTCCAATGCTTCCACATCCTTCATATAATGCAGTGACCAGAACTGCAAGCAATACTCCAAATGCGGCCGCACCAGAGTTTTGTACAGCTGCAACATGACGTCATGGCTCCGAAACTCGATCCCTCTACCAATGAAAGCTAACACACCGTACGCCTTCTTAACAACCCTATCAACCAAGATAAATTCTTGATGATTCTTGATGTCGCGAGGAATTAAGGGCTATGGGGAGAATGCTGGGAGGTGGAGTTGAAATGCCCATCAGCCATGATTGAATGGCGGAGTGGACTCGATGGGCCGAATGGCCTTACTTCCACTCCTATGTCTTATGGTCTTATGGTCTAACCTGGGTGGCAACTTTCAGGGATCTATGTACATGGACACTGAGATCTCTCTGCTCATCTACACCATCAAGAATCTTACCATTAGCCCACTACTCTGTCTTCCTGTTACTCCTTCCAAAATGAACCATCTCACACTTTTCTGCATTAAATTCCAATTGCCACCTCTCAGCCCAGCTCTGCAGCGAATCCCAAGCCTCCGTATTTTCTGCAATAGCCTTCCATGGGGAACCTTATCAAACGCTTTACTGAAATCCATATGCACCACATCAACTGCTTTAGCCTCATCCACCTGTTTGGTCACCTTCTCAAAGAACTCAATAAGGTTTGTGAGGCACGACCTACCCTTCACAAAACCGTGTTGACTATCCCTAATCAAATTATTCCTTTCTAGATGATTATAAATCCTATCTCTTATAAACCTTTCCAAGACTTTGCTCACAACAGAAGTAAGGCTCACTGGTCTATAGTTACCGGGGTTGTCTCTTCTCCCCTTCTTGAACAAGGGTCAACATTTGCTATCCTCCAGTCTTCTGGCACTATTCCTGTAGACAATGACGACATAAAGATCAAAGCCAAAGGCTCAGCAATCTCCTCCCTAGCTTCCCAGAGAATCCTAGGATAAATCCCATCCAGCCCAGGGGACTTATCTATTTTCACACTTTCCAGAATCGCTAACACCTCCTCCTTATGAACCTCAAGCCCTTCTAGTCTAGTAGCCTGTATCTCAGTATTCTCCTCGGCAACATTGTCTTTTTCCTGTGTGAATACAGACGAAAAATACTCATTTAGCACCTCTCCTATCTCCTCGGACTTCACGCACAACTTCCCACTACTGTCCTTGACTGGCCCTACTCTTACCCTCGTTGTTCTTTTATTCCTGACATACCTATAGAAAGCTTAGGGTTATCCTTGATCCTACCTGCCAAAGACTTCTCATGTCCTCTCCTTAGCTCTCTCTTTAGGTCCTTCCTAGCTAACTTGTAACTCTCGAATGCCCTAACTGAATTTCACGTCTCATCTTTACATAAGCCTCCTTCTTCCTCTTGACAAGTGATTCAACTACTTCTGTAAACCACGGTTCCCTCACTTGATCACTTCCTCCCTGCCTGACAGGTACATACGTATCAAGGACAGGCAGTAGCTGTTCCTTGAACGAGCTCCACCTTTCAATTGTGTCCATCCCCTGCAGTTTCCTTCCCTCTTGTTGGCCTATCTACATACTGTGTCAGGAAACACTCCTGCACACATTGGACAAAAATGGACACATCTAAAGTACTCGATCTATAGCGTTTCCAGTCAATATTTGTAAAGTTAAAGTCCCCCATCACAACTACCCTGTTACTTTCGCTTCTATCCAGAATCATCTTTGCAATCCTTTCCCCTACATCTCTGGAACTTTTCAGAGGCCTATAGAAAACTCTCAACAGGGTGACCTCTCCTTTCCTGTTTCCAACCTCAGCCCATACTACCTCAGTAGACGTATCCTCATCAAACGTCCTTTCTGCCACCGAAATACTGTCCTTGACTAATAATGCCACCACTCCCCCTCTCTTACCACCTTCCCTGAACTTACTGAAATATCTAAACCCAGGAACCTGCAACAACCATTCCTGTCCCTGCTCTAGCCATGTCGCCGAAATGGCCACAACATCGAAGTCCCAGGTACCAACCCATGCCGCAAGTTCACCCACCTTATTCCGGATGCTCCTGGCTTTGAAGTAGACACACGTTAAACCACCTTCCTGCCTGCCGATACACTCCTGCAACCTTGAAACCTTACTCATTACCTCACTATTCTCAACCTCTCGTATACCTGGAGCTACAATTCAGGTTCCCAACCCTCTGCTGAATTAGTTTAAACCCTCCCGAAGAGCATTAGCAAATTTCCCCACCAGGATATTGGTACCCCTCTGGTCCAGATGTGGACCATCCCGTTTGTAGAGGTCCCACCTACCCCAGAATGAGCCCCAATTATCCAGGTATCTGAAACCCTCCCTCCTGCACCATCCCTGTAGCCACGTGTTCAACTGCTCTCTCTCCCTATTCCTCATCGTTGGTGCCTATGTGGATCACAACTTGGGGCTGCTCCCCCTCCCCCTTAAGGATCCCGAAAACACAATCCGAGACATCACGGACCCTGGCACCTGGGAGGCAACAAACTGAAGAGGGATCATTTTGTAATAAGAAAGAGAGGGTCAGAGACACAAACAGGCCAGGATCTCACAACTGAATCTGCTGGAGAGAGCTGCTCACGAGAGTCCACAGCAGTACAAAGCAGTGCTAGTGTGAGCTCTGTACAGAGCTCCAGGGCCCCTGGTGAGCAACCAATTAAAAAAACTGAAATCGGGAACAAAGCTGTACAAAGATAATTTATTGAGGTATGAGTTTATGAATGTGCCAATGCAAATCAGGATGCAAAGCCCATGTGTATTATATATAGGAAAGTACTGGCAAATGAGACATGGGGAGAACGTGCAGACTCCGCACTGACAATGACCCAAGTGGGAATCGAACCTGGAACCCTGGAGCTGTGACGCAACAGTGCTAACCACTGTGCTATCATGCTGCCTTGGGAACCACCACCTGGAGATTCACCTCCAAGTCACTCACCATCCTGACTTGGAAATATATCAGCCGTTCCTTCAGTGTCGCTGGGTCAAAATTATGGAACTCCTTCTCTAATATAAGAAGATATGAACCAGAAGCAGGAGCAGGGAATGCCGCCCCTCGAGCCCGTTCTTCCATTCAGTGTCACCGTGGCTGATTTCCACTCTGCCTAAACTCCATTTTCCTGCCCGTTCCCCTTAACCCTTCAACCCATTATTAATTAAAAATCTATCTAACTTCTCCTTAAATTGACTCAAAAGTCCCAGCACCCCAACTCTCTGGGGTAGCAAATTCCACAGATTCACGACAATTTGAGAGAAGTAATTTCTCCTCATCTCTGTTTTAAATCTGCTACCCCTCATCCTGAAACTGTGACCTCTCGTTCTCGATTGCCCAAGAAGAGGAAAAAGCACTGTGGGTGTACCTTGCAGCGGTTCAAGAAGGCATCTCATCACCACCTTCTTGAAGGCAATTAGCAATGGGTAATAAATGCTGGTCTAGCCAGCGACGCCCACATCCAGTGAAAGGATTTAACAAAGGCATTGGACTCAATCCTCCACTGTTACTGTATTTAATCTATTGCTTTTTAATGGTGTGGAATAACAGTCAGGGTTTTATAAACTCTGCTTTTATGTATTGTTATAACCTGCCTGCTTACCACTGGCTGGGGACTAATGGCAATCCTACAATCCTGTGGCAGTATGAGCTTCCCCAATGAGAGGGCGGAGAAATCATTAGCAGATTCCCTGCATAAATAAAGCTGGCCAGTTTGGAACCAGCTAGAGAGGAGTGAACAGCAAGGGAGTTACTGCTGATGTGTAATCGCAAATAAATGTTATTTCTTTCTATCCTACAAACTGGTTCTGGATTCTTTGTGCCCCTCACAAAACTGGCGATGAGGGTTAAAGTGAATAGCTGTCTACACTGCTGAAGCCACCTCCCTGGATTTTTGTTGGATACAGGTTGGAAGTTGTTTTCTATTACACCGTGCCTCTGTATGGACGTTTGGATGTTTTTGATGCTGCGCTGGAAAGCTGGAACCAGTACGCACAAAGGATGTGTTACTATTTCCGGGCAAACAACATCACCGAAAACGAGCAGCAGGTGGTAATTTTGCTCACCGCCTGCGGCCCGCAAACGTTTGGGGTGATTAGGAGCCTTACGTACCCAGCTGCGCCGGACACCAAGGCGTTTGATGAACTTGTGACCTTTGTGGGGCAGCATTTTAACCCAATCCTGTCCACGATAGTCCAGCGTTACCTGTTTAATACCGCTGAGAGGACCCCAGGAGAATCCCTTGCAGAGTTTCTATCCAGGCTACGCAGGATTGGTGAGTACTGTGACTATGGTGAGAGTTTTATACAGGACTACTCCACATGTGGTGACTCGGGTAGCTCCCACGGAACTCCTAATGGGCCGGAGAATTCGCACGCGCCTTAGCATGGTTTTCCCAGACATTGGCGCAAAAGTACGCCGCACACAAGAACGGCAGGGACATGGCCTTTCTTGGCACTTTGCGCCCGGTGACCCCGTGTTCATTCGAAATTTTGCTGGTGGTGCCCAGTGAATTCCTGCCGTTATCTTTCGCTGAATGGGTCCGATCTCTTACCAGGTACAAGCCCAGGGTAGTCTCCAGCGCAAGCATGTAGACCACGTTTGGTCCAGAAGACCGTTTCTTCCAAAGATTCCCCGCCCTCGGAGCTCACTTCTACAGCCACAGAGACCAGTCATAGTGGAGAGTATTCCTCACAATCTTCCTCAGGCGCCGCACTCAAAGCCTGCGCAGGTCGTTGCAGAACCGCCTGGAGGTAGAGACACCAAGATGACAGAGGTAACGGACTCCGACTCCGAGATGGAGACACAGGACGCCTCCGAGGGGGAGTCCTCGGTCCCACGGGCCGTGGATGTGCAACTGTTACGTCGTTCATCACAGAACATCACCGTCTCTTTACACGCCACCCGATCCAGCACCTCGTGCAAATGGTGTCCGGCATTGCGGCAAAACGAGTCTGGTGCGCTCCTTCGGCAGGGTCTTCGGTGGATCCCTTGGACTTTGGCGGGGGAGGGATGTTATAACCTGCCAGCTTACCACTGGCTGGGGACTAATGGCAATCCCACAATCCTTTGGGAGTATGAGCTTCCCCAATGAGAGGGCGAAGAAATCATTAGCAGAGTTTCTGCATAAATAGAGCTGGCCAGTAAGGAACCAGTAGAGAGAGGAGTGAGCAGCAAGAGTGCTGCTGCGGCTGCTGCTGCTGCTACGGCTGCTGCTGCGGCGGGTGCGGCTGCTGCTACGGCTGCTGCTGCGGCTGCTGCGACTGCTGCTGCTGCGACGGGTGCGGCTGCTGCTGCGGCGGCTGCTGCTGCGGCGGGTGCGGCTGCTGCTGCGGCGGGTGCGGCTGCTGCTGCGGCGGGTGCGGCTGCTGCTGCGGCGGCTGCTGCTGCGGCGGGTGCGGCTGCTGCTGCGGCGGGTGCGGCTGCTGCGACGGGTGCGGCTGCTGCTGCGGCGGGTGCGGCTGCTGCTGCGGCGGGTGCAGCTGCTGCGGCGGGTGCGGCTGCTGCGGCGGGTGCAGCTGCTGCGGCGGGTGCGGCTGCTGCTGCGGCGGGTGCGGCTGCTGCTGCGGCGGGTGCTGCTGCTGCGGCGGGTGCGGCTGCTGCTGCGGCGGGTGCGGCTGCTGCTGCTGCGGCGGGTGCGGCTGCTGCTGCGGCGGGTGCGGCTGCTGCGGCGGGTGCTGCTGCTGCGGCGGGTGCGGCTGCTGCTGCGGCGGGTGCGGCTGCTGCTGCTGCGGCGGGTGCTGCTGCTGCGGCGGGTGCTGCTGCTGCGGCGGGTGCTGCTGCTGCGGCGGGTGCGGCTGCGGCGGGTGCGGCTGCTGCTGCGGCGGGTGCGGCTGCTGCGGCGGGTGCGGCTGCTGCTGCGGCGGGTGCGGCTGCTGCTGCGGGTGCTGCTGCTGCGGCGGGTGCTGCTGCTGCGGCGGGTGCTGCTGCTGCGGCGGGTGCTGCTGCTGCGGCGGGTGCTGCTGCTGCGGCGGGTGCGGCTGCTGCTGCGGCGGGTGCGGCTGCTGCTGCGGCGGGTGCGGCTGCTGCTGCTGCGGCGGGTGCGGCTGCTGCTGCTGCGGCGGGTGCGGCTGCTGCTGCGGCGGGTGCGGCTGCTGCTGCGGCGGGTGCGGCTGCTGCTGCGGCGGGTGCGGCTGCTGCTGCGGCGGGTGCGGCTGCTGCTGCTGCGGCTGCGGCGGGTGCTGCTGCTGCGGCGGGTGCGGCTGCTGCTGCGGCGGGTGCGGCTGCTGCTGCGGCGGGTGCGGCTGCTGCGTGCGTATGTATGTATGTAATTGTAAATAAATGTTATTTCTTTCTATCCTACAAACTCGTGCTGGATTCTTCATGGCCCTCACAAAATGTATAAAAGCCCACTCTCAAACTGTCTCGCCATCATTAAAAGACCTGTGCACACCCATTTATTTAGTATCAGTTCCTCTCGTACTTCCTGCCAGAATTTATCAGTGCAGAGCAGATTACATTTCATCTCGCATAGCATATGTCCAATCAACCAACGCTGCAGCACTCCTCAATGCTGTTACCTCATGCCTGCATTTTGTGTTCTTTGCAATGCTCAAAAATAAAGCCGCACATATATATCGCAAACCAGGACATAAATGTCATATCACACAGAAATCATTAGCAGAGTTTCTGTATAAATAGAGCTGGCCAGTAATGAACCAGCTAGAGAGGAGAGAGCAGCAAGAGAGTGCTGCTGCTGCTGTGGCCTCCAACGGCAAGCTCCCAGAAATTACACTTTCAATACCAACATATTGTCCTGGTCTCCGAGGATAGGATACAGATGTACTGGAGAAGGTACATAAACAGAGACCATTGCCACCCCCCCCCCCCCCCCCAATATGGATGGGAGAGGGTGGAATGCCGTGTTCTAGAGAACGCAAACGTGGGGGCAGCACAGACGTGGGGATACCTGACACAGGCATTTGAAATGATTAAGGCTTTTACAAACAGAATGTGGGGGAGATGTTTCCACGTGTGGAGGAGGCCCAGCCTATGGGCCATCAGTACGAGGTAGTCATGATACACGTGACAGGGAATTCAAACACTTTTTGCTTTATAACCGAGAATTTGGTGAGAATGAGGAATTGACTTCCACAGAGCTGTCGAGGCAAAAAGCACAGATGCGATTAAGAGGGAAGCTCGAGAGGTGGTTCTGGGGGAAATGAGTCAAAGTATAAACAGCAGAATAGTCCCCTTGTTGTCGCTGCTCTGTAAATTCCACGTCCCTCAGATCAAATAGTTTCTCCACTTCATTCACTGTTCAAGGACAAAATCTTTTCCCGTTTATTCCCAATGGCTCAATTTGGGCCTATGTAGAGTACTTCTTCGAAGGGTCGGTACAGACTCCATAGGCTGAGTGGTCTCCTTCTGCACTGCAGGAATTCTATGATTTGAATTAATTGGAATAAGAGTCTGAGGGGCGATGTGAAAAACCATTGTTACGCTCCACGGAGGGCAGCACAGTAGCACAGTGGTTCGTACAGTTGTTTCACAGCTCCTGGGTCCCAGGTTCGATTCCTGGCTTGGGTCACTGTCTGCAGATTCTCCCGAGGGTGCGTGGGTTTCCTCCGGGTGCTCCGGTTTCCTCCCACAGTCCAAAGATGTGCAGGTTAGGTGGATTGGCCATGATAAATTGCCCTTAGTGTCCAAAAAGGATTAGGTGGGTTACTGGGCAAAGGGTGGAGGTGTGGGGTTAAGTAAGGTGCTCTTTCCAAGAGGCAGTGCAGAGTCGATGGCCGAATGGCCTCCTTCTGCACTGTAAATTCTATGCTTCTATGCAACGCTCTGGAATGAAGAGAGGGAACAGCTTTGCACTATTTCCATTGCCGGGGTTCTCGCGCCCTGCCGCCGGCTGCCGCATTCTCTGGCACCGTTTTTCGGGCTCCTGCAAGATCACCGCCATGCCAGTTGGGGGTCGTTGACAGTGGCCCCCCAGCGATTCTCCGGGCCCCAATGGACCGGCAGCGTGCATTGTTCACCTGGAAGGCGAGTGTGCAGGGCCCGTCCTGGAGGGGGGGGGGGGGGGGGGGGGGGGGGGGGGAATCCGACCCCGGGGGGGGGGCACAGTGGCCTGACCCGCGATCGGGGCCTACTGATCGGCGAGCGGGCTTTTTCCGTGGGGGCCTACTTTACTCCGCGCCGGGCCCCTGTTGGGCTCCGCCATATTGCCCGGGGGCTGACGCGGAGAAAGGAACCCCCGCGCATGCACGAAAATACGCCGGCCATTCCGTGCATGCGCGGGCCATTCAACGCCAGCGGGAGCTGCGGGGATCACTCCGGCAACAACCTAGCCCCCTAGAAAGGGGAGAATTCCTCACTTTCGGGGGCCGTTGATGCCAGAGACGTTGGCGCCGGTTTCCACGCCCAGAACCTCTCAAGATCTTGAAAACCTCCATCACCGGTCCTCTCAACCTTCGTTTCTCCAAGAAAAATGGGCCCAACCTCTCCACACATAGATCCACCTTTCCTCTTTTACATTTCCCTTTTATAAATGCAGAGAGTCTTCAGGGGAGACAATGGCGTAATGGTAATGTCACAGGATTGGTAATCCAGAGAGCCCCAGGTTCGCACGTTGGGTTCAAATCCCACCACAGTTCAATGAATAAAATCTGGAATAGAAAGCTAGTCTCAGTAATGGTACCTTAGAAAGGGAGGTATGGTTGCACAGTGGCTAGCGCTGCTGCCTAACAGCGCCAGAGACCCAGGTTTGATTCCAGCCGTGGGTAACTGTCTGTGTGGAATGTGTGCAGGTTAGTTGGAGTAGCTATGTCAAGTTGCCCATTAGTGTTCAAAGATGTGCAGGTTAGGTGGGGTGATGGGGATAGGGTGAGGGTGGGGGAAGAGGGTCAATGTAGAGTGTTCTTTCAGGGGGTCAGTGCAGGCTTGATGGGCCGAATGGTCTCCTTCTGCACTGTAGGGATCCTATGGATTCTATTGTAACAGGGGCAGCAGGGTAGCATGGTGGTTAGCATAAATGCTTCACAGCTCCAGGGTCCCAGGTTCGATTCCCAGCTGGGTCACTGTCTGTGTGGAGTCTGCACGTCCTCCCCCTGTGTGCGTGGGTTTCCTCCGGGTGCTCCGGTTTCCTCCCACAGTCCAAAGATGTGCGGGTTAGGTGGATTGGCCATGCTAAATTGTCCGTAGTGTCCTAATAAAAGTAAGGTTAAGGGGGGGTTGTTGGGTTACGGGTATAGGGTGGATACGTGAGTTTGAGTAGGGTGATCATGGCTCGGCACAACATTGAGGGCCGAAGGGCCTGTTCTGTGCTGTACTGTTCTATGTTCTAAAACCCCATCTTGTTCAGCAATGTCCCTTAGAGAAAGAAGTCCTCTCCCAGTCTGGACTGAATATGACTCCGGACCCCATGGCACTGTGGTCGCCACTGTAACGGTGATGATGCGGAGATGCCGGCCTTGGACTGGGGTGAGCACAGTAAGACTGTTCTCACTGTAAAGGTGATGATGTGGAGATGCCGGCATTGGACTGAGGTAAGCACAGTAAGACTGTTCTCACTGTAAAGGTGATGATGTGGAGATGCCGGCATTGGACTGAGGTAAGCACAGTAAGACTGTTCTCACTGTAAAGGTGATGATGTGGAGATGCTGGCATTGGACTGGGGTGAGCACAGTAAGACTGTTCTCACTGTAAAGGTGATGATGTGGAGATGCCGGTGTTGGACTGGGGTGAGCACAGTAAGACTGTTCTCACTGTAAAGGTGATGATGTGGAGATGCCGGCGTTTGACTGGGGTGAGCACAGTAAGACTGTTCTCACTGTGCCATTGTAAGGGCACTTTCCCTCACATTTCATGTCTCAATTTTGGTAATTTATCAAATGCTAAAGATGGCATCCACAGCATTCCCTTTTCGATCTCCTCTGTTCCTTCATCTAAATATTCAATTTGATCAGTCGAACATGAATTGCCTATCCAAATCGCTGTTGCCTTGCCTTAATAACTCAAACCACTTCAAGTGTCTGTTAATTTCCTTATTTCCTCCCCCCCCCCAGCTAATTATCGTGTCCAAAACCTTACCCAGCACTGATGCTAATCTGAACGGGCCTGTATTTCCCAGGGCTGTTCCTGAAACCTTTCTTGAATAAGGCTGTCACATCTGCCACTCTCCAGTCTTCCAGAACTTCCCTTTGCTTGGTTCTTGATGAAGCATTCAGCCGGCGTAAATG
This sequence comes from Scyliorhinus canicula, assembly GCF_902713615.1. Classification (NCBI taxonomy): domain Eukaryota; kingdom Metazoa; phylum Chordata; class Chondrichthyes; order Carcharhiniformes; family Scyliorhinidae; genus Scyliorhinus; species Scyliorhinus canicula. The sequence continues at coordinate 97,013,311 of NC_052157.1, forward strand.
GCTCTCTCTTTGCTATCTGACATCCTTTATATCCCGGCTTTTGGTACTCCTGAGGCCCATTCGCATTCTCTCTAAGCACGGCTCCCAGTGCTAAGACAGCCTTCCCCAGGCACCCCAGTAAGGACCTTCCAGCTCCTTGAGTCTCTTCAGCGTCAGAAAGCGGATTTGACTCCCGGACCATCCTGGGACATGGCTCTCTGCGATTCGCTGCATCGCAGATAACTCATTAAAAACTGCACGAGGGTACTCGTGATTCCAACCCTGAATCAGCTTCCTAGAGTTCCAGAGTACAAGTTCAATGCTCACATAAAGGCCAGGTCAAATTGGGGCTTGCTTCCAATGTTCGCGGAAGGGTATTACTGGGCAGCACGGTAGCATTATGGATAGCACAATTGCTTCACAGCTCCTGGGTCCCAGGTTCGATTCCGGCTTGGGTCACTGTCTGTGCGGAGTCTGCACATCCTCCCCGTGTGTGCGTGGGTTTCCTCCTGGTGCTCCGGTTTCCTCCCACAGTCCAAAGATGTGCAGGTTAGGTGGATTGGCCATGATAAATTGCCCTTAGTGTCCAAAATTGCCCTTAGTGTTGTGTGGGGTTACTGGGTTATGGGGATAGGGTGGAGGTGTTGACCTTGGGTAGAGTGCTCTTTCAAGAGCCGGTGAAGACCCGATGGGCCGAATGGCCTCCTTCTGCACTGTAAATTCTATGATAATTCACTCAGCTTTCTCCAGCAATCCTGCATTCTTCCACACAACCTTAGATTCCCTACAATGCAGAAGGAGGCCATTGGGCCCATTGAGTCTTCAACAACCTTCCGAAAGAGCACCCTTCCCAGACTCACCCCGCTGCCCTCTCCCTGTCTAATCCACACATCTTTGGACTGTGGGAGGAAACCGGAGCTTACAGAGGAAAGCCACACAGACACGGGAAGAACATGCAGACTCCACACAGACAGTCACCCAAGATCGGAATTGAAACCAGGACCCTGGCTCTGTGAGGCAGCAGTGCTGACCACTGTGCCATCGTGCCACCTCCGTTCTCATTCCTTTCCCTTTCTCACTCTTTTACTTGACTGTATTTGACCCAAGTCCAAATTGGGTCAGCGAGGCCGCCTTCTGGAAGAGAACTGTTTGGTTTGGTGGCCCCTGCTTCTCTGTGCTTGATGGCTGTCAGCGTCCCTGGCACTGCCAACACTTACTGTTCATCCTAAGTGTTGCCCAGACTCCCCTCAAATGAATCTTAGAAGTAAACAGTTGCTTGGCACAGGGATTGCGGAACTTACGGATCGAGCAGGAGTAGGTCACTCTCGCAATGAAGGCCAAATGATATGTTGGCCTTTATTGCGAGAGGATTCGAGTACAGGAGCAGAGATGTGATGCTGCAATTATACAGGGCTTTGGTGAGACCATTCCTGGAATATTGTGTGCAGTTTTAGCCTCCTTATTTGAGGAAGGATGTTCTTGCTCCAGAGGGAGTGCAGCGAAGGTTTACCAGACTGATTCCAGGGATGGCGGAATTGAAATATGAGGAGAGATTGAGCCGGTTAGGGGGTGTATATTCTGGAGTTCAGAAGAATAGAATCCATAGTATCCCTACTGTGCAGAAGGAGGCCATTTGGCCCATCGACTCTGAACCGACTCTCTGAAAGTGCACCTTACCTTGGCCTCGTCCCCTGTCCTATCCCTACCTAACCAGCACATATCCGACACTAAGGCACAATTTAGCATGGCCAATCCACCTAATCTGCACATCCCTGAACACTAAGGCACAATTTAGCATGGCCAATCCACCTAATCTGCACATTTTTGAGCTGTGGATGATCTCAAAAAACTGAATATAATTCTGACAGGCCGAGACAGGGTAGATGCAGGAAGGATGTTTCTAATGGTGGGGGAGTCCAAAACCAGGGGTCACAGTCTGAGGGTACAGGGTAGACCATTTAGGACAGAGACGAGGAGAAATTTCTTCACAGCATGGTAACACAAATGGATAGCACTGTGGCTTCACAGCTCCAGGTCCCAGGTTCGATTCCTGGCTTGGGTCACTGTCTGTGTGGAGCCTGCACTTTCTCCCCGTGTCTGCGTGGGTTTCCTCCGGGTGCTCCAGTTTCCTCCCACAGTCCAAAGACCTGCAGGTTAGGTGGATTGGCCATGCTAAATTGCCGTTAGTGATCAAAAAAGGTTAGATGGGGTTATTGGGTTATGGGGAGAGGATGGAAGTGAGGGCTTAAGTAGGTCGGTGCAGACTAGATGGGCCAAATGGTCTCCTTCTGCACTGTATGTTCTATGGAAAGGAAGTAGGTGCAGCCAAACAATTGTATGTTTTCAAGAAGCAGTTGGATATTTCATTAGGGCAAAGGGGATCAAAGAATATGGGGAGGGGTGGAGAAGCAGGATTAGGCTATTGAGTTTGATGATCAGCCACGATCATAATAAATGGCGGAGCAGGTTCGAAGGGCCAAATGGCCTCCTCCTGTTCCTATTTTCTATATTTCTATGAGCCGGCCCCATGGAACAGGAGCAGGGCCATGAACATGGAGCCACGTTATGGGATCCTTTCACCTGGCATCCATCAGGACAAACACAAGAAAGCCCAATTTCGAAGTCTCACAACAATTTGTCCTGCAGGGCAGGGATTTGTTGACAAGTCGACTCCAACTGGCTCAGGTGTTGCCATGGAGAAAGCAACGGGCAACGATAAGCTCCTGCCGGCTCCAGGCAATTGGAAAGCAATGTAAGGCAAACAAACGTGTACAACAGTCTCAACCCCATGTTTCCCGACTGCTTCCCCCACTCCCCGATTCCCTAGCAAGTCAAAAGGGTTATCTTTCCCAGGCTCGAATGGAGGAGCCTCCGTTGCTCACTGGAGTCAAGAATTCCAAAGATTCAAACCCCTTGAGAGACGCAATTCCCTCTGGCCTCAGTCCTGAACGATCGGCCCTCGCGCATTGTCCTAGGAGGGATGGTTGAGCCTGTACTTAATTGGAGTATCAGGGATTGAGAGGCAATCTAATTGTAATGTATGTGATTCAGAGAAGGGTGGGGGTTGTTTGACAGAGTGGATGCTGAGAGGAGGGGAATCTAGACCAAGATGGGCACAGTTTCAAGGTGAGGGAGTCTCATATTTATGATGGGAATGAAGGGGTACTTCCTTCTCAGGGTGGTTAGTCTGTGGAATCCTATTCCCCACAGAGAGCAGTGGGGGCTGGGGTCATTGAATATATTCAAGGCTGAGTGAGACAGAGTTTTGTTTGACAAGAGGGTCAAGACTTATGGGGGTCTGGCTGGGGAACCAGATCAGCCATGGTCTTATTGAGTGACGGAACAGACTCGAGGGGCTGAATAGCCTCCACTAGCTGCTAATTCTTACAATCATATTTCCGTGCATAATCCCAGAAATGTGAGGGTTTTCCTGTCAGGAAAGGATCGACAGGTCAGGGCTCTTTCTCTCTTGAAGAAAAGAAGCTGAGACACTAATTAAGGTGTTTGAAATGATGTGAGTCGAGACAAAGAGAATGTTTCCTCTTTTAGAGGGAGAGCAGAACCACATACCCCCACAGGGAGTGGGGAGAATGTGGGACTCACTCCCATAGGGAGTGGGGAGAATGTAGAACTCACTCCCACGGTGAGTGGGGAGAATGTGGGACTCACTCCCACAGAGAGTGGGGAGAATGTGGAACTCACTCCAACAGGGAGGGGGGAGAATGTGGGACTCACTCCCACAGAGAGTGGGGAGAATGTGGGACTCACTCCCACGGGGAGTGGGGAGAATGTGGGACTCACTCCCACAGAGAGTGGGGAGAATGTGGGACTCACTCCCACGGGGAGTGGGGAGAATGTGGGACTCACTCCCACAGAGAGTGGGGAGAATGTGGGACTCACTCCCACAGAGAGTGGGGAGAATGTGGGACTCACTCCCACAGGGAGTGGGGAGAATGTGGGACTCACTCCCACAGAGAATGGGGAGAATGTGGGACTCGCTCCCACAGGGAGTGGGGAGAATGTGGGACTCTCTCCCACAGGGAGTGGGGAGAATGTGGAACTCACTCCCACAGGGAGTGGGGAGAATGTGGGACTCGCTCCCACAACGTGAAGTAAATATTGGTGATGTGTTCTAGACTTGTGAATCTCGACAAACTCCTGTGGGAGAGGGAAATCAACGATCACAGTGGAAGAGTTAGTCGAGAGAAGATGGGAGGAGGATCAAATGAAGCTGAAACACTGAAATACTAGCAGGGACAGGTTGGTCTGAATGGTCTATTTCTGTGTTGTGTATCCCGTGCAATCCTGTGGAATCTTTATTGACTCTGTGGGAGAATGTGGCGCAGGGTCGGAGAATCCCAGGGGGATGCGAGAATCGTGCCCCGCCGCTGGCTTCTTTATTCTCCAGCGCCGATTCTCGGGCGCCTGCTGGATTCCAAACCCCCCTCCCCGGCGATTCTCTGGGCCCCGATGTGCCCGCTGAGTCCCGCTGTAGTGGGTTACTCAGGTCCCACACGGCGGACCTGGAAGGTGTATCTGCGGAGCCGCCCTGGAGAGGGCGTGGGGAGATTCAACTGCCCGGGCGGGGCGGGGGGTGGTCTGACCCGCGATCGGGGCCTACCATTCCATTCATGCGGATATTATTGCCTTCACCTCCTCACTCACATTAGCCTTTTGGATGCTCTCTATCTCTGGTGTGCAACTTGTATCTTCCACTGTGAAGGTGGACACAAAGGGCTTCTCCGAGCCCCACGCCGTGCCGGAGAATTGCAGCAACTGTGCCACGCCGCCGGTGCGCGATTCTCCGAGGTGCAGAGGATCGGCGCCATTTGTGCCAGTCCAGGGCCGCTGTCTAGGTCGGGCTGCCGAATCTCCGGCCCGGATGGGCCGAGCAGCTGCGCGGAAACGGCAGAGTCCCGCCAGCGCCGTTCACCCCTGGTCGCTGCCGGCGGGAACTCTGCATCAAGGGTCGGGGGGGGCGGTCTATTGGGGGGGGAGGGCCTCTGATGGGGTCTGGCCCGCGATCGGGGGCACCAATCGGCTGGCTGGCCTCTCCCCCGCCCCCCTCCGGGCCTACTTTGTTGCGCAGCCGCCCCCTGAATCCCCCGTCATGTTGAGTAGTGGCCGGCGCGTTGAAGAAGTCCCCCGCGCATGCGTGGGTTGGCGCGGCAACCATTTCACACCAGGAAGGGAGGCTGGAGCAGCGTTAACCAAAATTGGTTGTCCCCGTGCCCGTTTCGCGCCGTCGTGAAATGTGACGACGTTCACGACGGCGCAAACACTTACTCCCCATCTTGGAGAATCGCGCCCATAGTACTTGTTTCCTCATTCCACGTAATAATTTCCCCCGTCTCTGGTTCTAAGTGGCCAATGTTCACTTCAGCTACTCTCCTACTTTTATCAAGTGCTTACAATCTGTTGTTATTCCATTCCTTGCTAGTTTACCCTCATTGCCCATTCCTTCCCTCTTCATTAACTTACTGTCGCTGGTTTCTAATTGTCTGAGAATCCTCACATTTACGCTTATCCTTTACAACGTTATAAGCCTAGTCTTTTAATCCAACACTTTCTTTCACTACCAGAGTGAGGCACAGCTGGGTGGTTCTCGCTAACATTTGTTTTTTTCATTGAAAGTTTGAATCATTACTTTCAACGTTGCTTCATCACCGTGCCATTTATTTTTAGAATTTACAGTGCAGGAGGCCATTCTAGCCTATTGATCCACTCACCCGAAGCCCTCACCTCACGCCAACGTAATTAGCTCTGTTTAAGATGCTTGTTTTGGACTTGAGTATGTTGCTCTCAAACTTCTTGTGGAATTCGATTGTCTTGTGATTGCGTTTTCCACAGAGGATTTTTGTTAACTGCAAGTTCACAGAATCTTTACCATAAGACATAGGAGCAGAATTAGGCCACTCGGCCCATCGAGTCTGCTCTGTCATTCAATCATGGCTGATATTTTCTCATCCCCATTCTCCTGCCTTCTCCCATAACCCCTGATCCCGTTATTAATCAAGAACCTATCTATCTCTGTCTTAAAGACACTCAGTGGTTTGGCCGCAATAGCCTGAGCGGCAAAGAGTTCCTCAGATTCACCACCCTTTGGCTGAAGAAATTTCTCCTCTACTCTGTTTTCAAGGATCGTCCCTTTAGTCTGAGATTATGTCCTCTGGTTCTAGTTTTTCCGACTAGTGGAAACATCCTCTCCACACCCACTCTATCCAGTCCTCGCAGTATCATCTAAGTTTCAATAACATCCCCATATCCTTCTAAACTCCAACGAGTACAGACCCAGAGTCCTCAACCGTTCTTCATACGACAAGCTCTTCATTCCAGGGATCATTCTTGTGAAGCTCCTCTGGACCCTTTCCAAGGCCAGCACATCCTTCCTTAGATACAGGGCACAAAACTGATCACAATACTCCAAATGGGGTCTTACCAGAGCATAGTCTATGCCTCCATTTCTCCTTCCAAAGTGCATAACCTCACACTTTTCCACATTGTATTCCATTTGCCACTTCTTTGCCCACTCTCCTAGCCTGTCCAAGTCCTTCTGCAGCCCGCCTGCTTCCTCAATACTACCTGTCCCTCTACAGGTCTATGTATCACCTGCAAACTTAGCAACAGTGCCTTCAGTTCCTTCTTCCAGATCATGAATGTATTTTGTAAAAAGTTGTGGTCCCAGCACAGACCCCTGAGGCACACCACTAGTCACTGGCTGCCATCCTGAAAAAGACCCCTTTATCCCCACTCTCTGTCTTCCACCAGTCAGCCAATCCTCTATCCATGCCAGGATCTTACCCTTAACACCATGGGCTCTTAACTTCTGGAAATCTAAATAAATCACATCCACTGGTTCTCCTTTGTCTAACTTCCTTGTTACCTCCTCAAAGAACTCGACAGATTTGTCAGACACGACCTCCCTTTGACAAAGCCGTGCTGACTCAGTCCTATTTTACCATGCACTTCCAAGGACTCTGCGATTTCATCTTTAACAATGGACTCTAAAATCTTACCAATGACCAAAGTTAGGCTAACCAGCCTAGAATTTCCCATCCTCTGCCTCCCTCCCTTCTTAAACAGTGGTGCTACAAAGAGACAGACAGATGGCTGGAGGAAAGAAAAACATGAACGCAAAGGCAAAGGGACAGCGAGACGCAAGCAGCAGAGGGAAAGGCGCACGAGCGGCGGACACGCAGGCAGGCGGCTCCACAAGACGAGATGGAGGTAAAGGCGAGCCTGAAAGGGAAAACGATGGCGGACCAAGCAGCGGAGCGTGAGCAGGACGCAGCGACCAGCATAAAGGAGGCGCTCTGGTCGGAGCTCCAAGCAATGATGACGGAAACGATGCACAAAATGCAGCAGACTATCGAAGGCCTGGAAAGGGGAGGGAAGGTGCAGAAAAAAACGATTCTGGAGTTGGAGAGGGCCGCCTTGGACCAGAGCGACAGGGTGATAACCCTAGAAGCCGAGGTCAAAAGGTTAGTAACGGTCCAGGGGAGCCTAAGAGGGAAAGTGGAGAAGCAGGAAAATAGGTTCAGACGGCAGAACATTAAAATAATGAGTCTGCCAGAGGAGATAGAGGGCAGAGACCCAACAGGCTACATCACCCAAATGATGGGCAAACTAGTGGGAAAGGAGGTATTCTCAAACCCACCGGAAATAGACAGCACAGGTCACTCTGACCCAAGCCCAAAGCCGGGGACCAGTCCTGAGCAATTAATGTGAAGCTGCACCGGTTCCAAGACTGGGAGAGAATCATAAAGTGGGCCCGGCAAACGAAACAGAGCACGTGGGAAGGGAAGACCATAAGGGGGTATCAGGACATTGGGGCGCACCTGGCCAAAAAAGGACTGAATTCAACAAGGCGAAATCAGCACTGCACAAAAGCAAGGTAAAGTTTGCGATGTTATCCCCGGCCAAACTCTGGGTAACATTTGAGGGGAAAGAGCTGAATTTGAACACCCCAGCGGCAGCTGATGAGTTTGTTAGAGCGAACAAGCTGGGGGAGGAGCACACGCAACCGCAATGAAAGACATGGGGACGGAAAAGGAAGGGAAAACCAGAACAAAGAGCGGAGGACAGACCGCAAACAAGGACAATGGACTCATGAACTGTGAACATGTGTTTCATGCCTTGCGTGGGATTGTGCTATCTCGTTTCAGAGCTTGGGGGCAGAACGCAGGGGGGAGACAAAGGGACAGGCGCTGGAGGGGTGGAGAGGAGTCTGGCGGAGAATGCAGAAGAAAAGAGAAGGAAAGAGAAGGGTGAGATAGTGAAGCAGGACAGACATAGGCCTCGGCAGGCATGGAGCAGGGCAAGGAAACAAGAGGGTGCCGCAAACAGTCACTCGAGATGGCATCAGGGCGGAGGGAGACCCCGGAGCGCAGGGGCGCACCCGTGTGGTGTACACACAACTGGTGGCCACATTGGGTGCCCCCTGGGCAAAGGGAAACCCCTGAGCGCTGGGGCCCGACCCCATGGTGAGAGCGGCAACCCTGGCCATGTTGGACGGCCCCCTAGCAAAGGGAAACCTTTGTGCAGGGGCACGTCCACCAGGTAAGTATGGGTGATCCCACAGGACCAGAGGGTCAGAAACCCCCCACCAGGATTGTTACCTGGAATGTAAGGGGACTCAAGAGTGCAGACGATCAAGATGAACATATTGCCAAGGTTCCTCTTCCTGTTGAGACCCATACCGATCTTCATCCCCAAGGCCTTTTTCCAAAACATAGACAGGCGAATCATGGCGTTTGTGGGGGAGTAAGAACCCGAGAATTCCCAAGCCGACGCTGCAAAGAGGGAATGTCGGGGGGCCTGGCTCTACCGAACCTACAATACTACCACTGGGCAGCAACAGCAGAAAGGCTGAGGGGATGGGTACAAGAACCTGACACAGATTGGGTACAAATGGAGGAGGCACCCTGTAAAGGAACGACCCTCCGGGCCCCGGCCACAGCAGCACTCCCATCCTCCGCAACAAGGTACACAACGAGCCCAGTGGTAATGGCCACGCTGAGAATGTGGACCCAGTTGAGACAGCACTTCGGGACTACCAAAGTGTCCCTTATGGCCCCCATCTGTGGCAATCACAGATTTGCCCCAGTCATGCTAGATACCACCTTCAAAAGATGGAGGCGGGACGGGGGCACACTGACGGTCGAGGGCTTCTACGTAGGGCACAGACTGGCAACACTGGACGAACTGACGAGGAAGTGAAAACTAGCAAGAGGACAGGAATTGAGACGCCTCCAAATAAAGCACTTCCTCTGAAAAGAGGCCTCACGGTAGCATGGTGGTTAGCACCAATGCTTCACAGCTCCAGGGTCCCAGGTTCGATTCCCGGCTGGGTCACTGTCTGTGTGGAGTCTGCACGTCCTCCCCGTGTGTGCGTGGGTTTCCTCCGGGTGCTCCGGTTTCCTCCCACAGTCCAAAGATGTGCAGGTTAGGTGGATTGGCCATGCTAAATTGCCCATAGTGTAATGGGGGGATTGTTGGGTTACGGGTATACGGGTTACGTGGGTTTAAGTAGGGTGATCATTGCTCGGCACATCATCGAGGGCCGAAGGGCCTGTTCTGTGCTGTACTGTTCTATGTTCTAAAGAGACAGTCGGGTACCCCGGGGCCCCAGAAAGCACACTACTAGAGGACCTGATAGGCACAAGCAGTGAGAGGTGGGCTATGTGGGAAAATATATGGACAGAGCCCGAACACCACTGGACGGGACCAGACAAAAATGGGAGGATAAACTGGGGACAGAGGTAGGATGGGTATTTTGGAGCGAAGCACTGAGCAGGGTGAGCTCCACCTCCTCCTGCGCAAGGCTAAGCCTAATGCAGCTCAAAGTGGTGCACAGAGCGCACCTGACCAGTGATGCGTTATCTGTATTGATCTAACATCGACTGCAACTGGATGCAGTAAAACGAGAAACAGGCTTCTGACACAGGAGATGGTCCAACACTGTTTTATTGAACCTGTTGATTGCTGTACATAATCTGCTGTGGGTTGACACTCTATTAACCTAACTGATAACCTCCTACTGGCTCAACCAGACTAGCTCTCTACCACATGGTGATGATGTTCATTGGCTTGTGAACTGCGCATTTAATACATTGGATGGGATTCTCCAATCTTCCAGCCATGTGTTTGTCAGTGGCGCACTGTTCACTGGCAGCAGCATTCCCTACTCCCGCCGCTAATCAATGGTATTTCCCATTGTAGTCACCCCACGCTGCCAGACAACGTGTGGGTGGGGGTGTGCTGTTGGCTGATGCAGAAATTCCCAACAGCCAGAGAATTCCGGCTGTGAATTCTTCCAGGCCGTGCCCTGTGAGAGAGAGAGCCTTAATGCCCTGTGGGCTTTATAGTGGTGGTGTCCTGTCTGGTGATTGGTTGTTCTGTCCCATGTGTGTTCATTGGTTATCCTGTGTGTCAATCACTGCCTGTCTGCATCTCATGATATACATGAGTGGATATTATGACAACCAGAACCCAAATGAACAGGTTCTTCCTGGAGGTGGAGGGCAAATGTGAACGGTGCCAAAGGGGCCTGGCCAACCACACCCACATGTTTTGGGCTTGCCCCAAGCTTGCTGGGTTCCTGACAGCCTTCTCCAAGGTAATGTCCAAGGTTGTGGGGGTGAGGGTGAAGCCATGCCCAATCTTCAGGGTATCGGAGCAGCCAGAGCTACACATGGGGAAGGGGGCCGACGGCCTTGCTTTCGCTTCCCTAATCGCACGTCGGAGAATCGTGCTCGCCTGCGATCGGCAGCACCACCCAAAGCTGCAGAATGGGCGCTTTCCTCTCGGAATTTTTGCACTTTGGAGAAGATTAAGTACGCCATCTGAGGGTCAGAGGAAGGCTTCCTGGATACTTGGGGACAGTTCATCGGCCTGTTCCAAAACCTGTTCGAGGCCAGCAACGAGGAGCAAGCCAGGGAAAAAAAGATGAAGAACCAAAGGACTGAAACCAATTGAGGGGGGGGGGGGGGGGGGGGAGGAAGGGGGGTATCATAGACCGATCCAGAGGGCAGCAAAATATACATACAGTTAGTCAAATGAAGGGCAAAACAAACCTCTATGTAAAATAAAGCAAATTAGCGCAGACAAGAAAAATGTAATGTTTGTAAGCAACAACAGTTTATAAATATGAGAAAAAAACAATAAAAAGATTTTTTTTTTAAACAAAATGGTGTTACATTAGCCACTTTCCTATCCTCTGGGACCCTTCCTGCCTCCAGTGATTCCTGAAAGATCATCACCAATGTCTCCACAATCTCCTCAGCTATCTCTTTTAGGACCCTGGGGTGTAGTCCATCCGGTCTAGGTGACTTATCCACCTTCAGACCTTTCAGTTTCCCCAGAACCTTCTCCTTAGTAATGGTCACTGCACTCACCTCTGCCCCCTGGTTCTCCTGGAGCTCTGGCATCCCACTGGTGTCTTCCACCATGAAGACTGATGCACAGTAACTATTCAGTTCCTCTCCCATTTCTTTGTTTCCTATTATTACTTCTCCAGCCACGTTTTCCAGTGGTCCAATATCTATTTTTGCCTCACTCGTCCCTTTTATATATTGAAACTCTTCCTGTCTTCCTTTATAGTACTAGCTAACTTGCACACATATTTCATCTTCTCCCCCTTATTGCTTTTTTAGTTGTCCTCTGCTCACTTTTAAATGATTCCCAAGCCTCTGGCTTCCCACTAATCCCCGCCACTTTGTATGCTTTTTCTTTTGCTTTCATGCTGTCCTTGACTTCCCTCGTCAGACATGGACGCCTTAGCATGTTTCCTCCTCCTTGGGATGAATTTATGTTGTGCCTCCCGAATAACCCCCAAAAGCTCCTGCCATTGCTGTTCCACTGTCTTCCCTGTGAGGCTTCTTTTCCAATCAACTCTGGCCAGCCCCTCCCTCATGTCTTTGTAGTTACCCTAATTTAATTGCAATACCGTTACATCTGATTCCAGCTTCTCCCTCTCAAACTGCAGGGTAAATTCTATCATATTGTGGTCACTGCTCCCTAAGGATTCCTTCACCTTAAGTTCCCTAATCAAGTCTGCCTCATTACACATCACCAAATCCAGAATTGCCTGTTCCCTGGTAGGCTCTGACACAAGGTGCTCCAAAAATCATCTCTTGGACATTCCACAAATTCCTTTTCTTGGGATCCACTACCAACCTGATTTTCCCACTCCACCTGCATACTGAAGTCCCCCATGATTATTGTAATATTGCCTTTTTTACATGCCTCTTCTGTCTTCTGATTTATTTTCTGCTCTACATCCTGACTACTGCGAGGGGGTCTTTTTACCTTTGTGATTCCTCAACTCTACCCACAGGGATTTTATGCCTTCTGATTATATCGCTTGTGTATTTAGAATACCCAATTATTTTTTTTCTAATTAAGGGGCAATTTAGCGTGGCCAATCCACCTACCCTGCACATCTTTGGGGGGGGGGGGGGGGGGGGGAGGGGGGGGAGTGAGGGGGGGGGGAGGAGGAGGGGGGGGGGTGGGAGGGGGGGGAGTGAGGGGGGGGGAGGAGGAGGGGGGGGGGTGGGAGGGGGGGGGAGTGAGGGGGGGGGGGGGGGGAAACCCACGCAGACACGGGAAGAATGTGCAATTTCCACACGGACAGTGACCCTGGGCTGGGATTCAAACCCGGGTCCTCAGCGCTGTAGGCAGCAGTGCTAATTACTGTGCCACATGCCGCCCTCTATTTAACTGCATTCCTCATTAACAATGCAGCCCCGCCCCCTTTGCCCATCTGCCTGTCCTTTCAATAGGGCACAAATCCTTGGACATTTAGATCACAGCCCTGATCCCCTTTATAGTGGGCCATCGAGTCTGCACTGGCTCTCTTCCAAAGCATTCTACCGAGTCCCACCCAGCCAACAACCACCAACCCTTGTCTTCACTCCAAAACCATGTACATTCTCTCGTTTCAGCTGGTAACCCTTTCAAACTCCTCGATGGAACCTCTCTCTGCCACCTGGTTCAGACTCCAATCCCCCGGCCAAAAATGTTTTTCCTCAGGTTTACAAATTAATCCAAACTTATTCCACTTATTCCTTCGGAGGGAGGGATTCAGATTTCTGGATAACTGGGGCTCTTTCTGGGGAAGGTGGGACCTCTATAGACAGGATGGTCTACATCTGAACCTGAGGGGCACCAATATCCTGGGGGGGAGATTTGTTAGTACTCTTTGGGGGGGTTTAAACTAATTCAGCAGGGGCATGGGAACCTGGATTGTAGTTTTGGGGTGCGAGAGATTGAGAGTAGAGAGGTCAGGAGCACAGTTTTGACTTTGCAGGAGGGCGGCAGTGTTCAGGTCTGTGGTTTGAAGTGTGTCTATTTCAATGCCAGGAGTATACGAAATAAGGTAGGGGAACTGGCAGCATGGGTTGGTACCTGGGACTTCGATGTTGTGGCCATTTCAGAGACATGGATAGAGCAGGGACAGGAATGGTTGTTGCAGGTTCCGGGGTTTAGGTGCTTTAGTAAGGTCAGAGAAGGGGGCAAAAGAGGGGGAGGTGTGGCGCTGCTAGTCAAGGACAGTATTACGGTGGTAGAAAGGATGCAAGATGGGGACTCTTCTTCCGAGGTAGTATGGGCTGAGGTTAGAAACAGGAAAGGAGAGGTCACCCTGTTGGGAGTTTTCTATAGGCCACCTAATAGTTCTAGGGATGTAGAGGAAAGGATGGCGAAGATGATTCTGGAAAAGAGCGAAAGTAACAGGGTAGTTGTTATGGGAGACTTTAACTTTCCAAATATTGACTGGAAAATATATAGTTCGAGTACATTAGATGGGTCGTTCTTTGTACAATGTGTGCAGGAGGGTTTCCTGACACAATATGTTGACAGGCCAACAAGAGGCGAGGCCACATTGGATTTGGTTTTGGGTAATGAACCAGGCCAGGTGTTAGATCTGGAGGTAGGTGAGCACTTTGGAAACAGTGACCACAATTCGGTGACCTTTACGTTAGTGATGGAAAGGGAGAAGTATACCCCGCAGGGCAAGAGTTATAGCTGGGGGAAGGGCAATTATGATGCCATTAGACATAACTTAGGGTGTGTAGGTTGGAGAAGTAGGCTGCAAGGGTTGGGCACACTGGATATGTGGAGCTTGTTCAAGGAACAGCTATTGCATGTTCTTGATAAGTACGTACCAGTCAGGCAGGGAGGAAGGGGTCGAGCGAGGGAACCGTGGTTTACCAAAGAAGTGGAATCTCTTGTTAAGAGGAAGAAGGAGGCCTATGTGAAGATGAGGCGTGAAGTTTCAGTTGGGGCGCTTGATAGTTACAAGGAAGCGAGGAAGGATCTAAAGAGAGAGCTGAGACGAGCAAGGAGGGGACATGAGAAGTCTTTGGCAGGTAGGATCAAGGAAAACCCAAAAGCTTTCTATAGGTATGTCAGGAATAAAAGAATGACTAGGGTAAGAGTAGGGCCAGTCAAGGACAGTGGTGGGAAGTTGTGTGTGGAGGCTGAGGAGATAAGCGAGATACTAAATGAATACTTTTCGTCAGTATTCACTCAAGAAAAAGATAATATTGAGGAGGAGAATGCTGAGACCCAGGCTATTAGAATAGATGGCATTGAGGTGCGTAGGGAAGAAGTGTTGGCAATTCTGGACAAGGTGAAAATAGATAAGTCCCCGGGGCCGGATGGGATTTATCCTAGGATTCTCTGGGAAGCCAGGGAAGAGATTGCTGAGCCTTTGGCTTTGATTTTTAGGTCATCATTGGCTACAGGAATAGTGCCAGAGGACTGGAGGATAGCAAATGTGGTCCCTTTGTTCAAGAAGGGGAGTAGAGATAACCCCGGTAACTATAGGCCGGTGAGCCTCACGTCTGTGGTGGGTAAAGTCTTGGAGAGGATTATAAAAGATACGATTTATAATCATCTAGATAGGAATAATATGATTAGGGATAGTCAGCATGGTTTTGTGAAGGGTAGGTCATGCCTCACAAACCTTATCGAGTTCTTTGAGAAGGTGACTGAACAGGTAGACGAGGGTAGAGCAGTTGATGTGGTGTATATGGATTTCAGTAAAGCGTTTGATAAGGTTCCCCACGGTCGGCTATTGCAGAAAATACGGAGGCTGGGGATTGAGGGTGATTTAGAGATGTGGATCAGAAATTGGCTAGTTGAAAGAAGACAGAGAGTGGTAGTTGATGGGAAATGTTCAGAATGGAGTTCAGTTACGAGTGGTGTACCACAAGGATCTGTTCTGGGGCCGTTGCTGTTTGTCATTTTTATAAATGACCTAGAGGAGGGCGCAGAAGGATGGGTGAGTAAATTTGCAGACGACACTAAAGTCGGTGGAGTTGTAGACAGTGCGGAAGGATGTTGCAGGTTACAGAGGGACATAGATAAGCTGCAGAGCTGGGCTGAGAGGTGGCAAATGGAGTTTAATGTGGAGAAGTGTGAGGTGATTCACTTTGGAAAGAATAACAGGAATGCGGAATATTTGGCTAATGGTAAAATTCTTGGTAGTGTGGATGAGCAGAGGGATCTCGGTGTCCATGTACATAGATCCCTGAAAGTTGCCACCCAGGTTGATAGGGTTGTGAAGAAGGCCTATGGTGTGTTGGCCTTTATTGGTAGAGGGATTGAGTTCCGGAGCCATGAGGTCATGATGCAGCTGTACCAAACTCTGGTACGGCCGCATTTGGAGTATTGCGTACAGTTCTGGTCGCCTCATTATAGGAAGGACGTGGAAGCTTTGGAACGGGTGCAGAGGGGATTTACCAGGATGTTGCCTGGTATGGAGGGAAAATCTTATGAGGAAAGGCTGATGGACTTGAGGTTGTTTTCGTTAGAGAGAAGAAGGTTAAGAGGTGACTTAATAGAGGCATACAAAATGATCAGAGGGTTAGATAGGGTGGACAGCGAGAGCCTTCTCCCGCGGATGGAGGTGGCTAGCACGAGGGGACATAGCCTTAAATTGAGGGGTAATAGATATAGGACAGAGGTCAGAGGTGGGTTTTTTACGCAAAGAGTGGTGAGGCCGTGGAATGCCCTACCTGCAACAGTAGTGAACTCGCCAACATTGAGGGCATTTAAAAATTTATTGGATAAGCATATGGATGATAAGGGCATAGTGTAGGTTAGATGGCCTTTAGTTTTTTTTTTTCCTCCATGTCGGTGCAACATCGAGGGCCGAAGGGCCTGTACTGCGCTGTATCGTTCTATGTTCTATGTAATGCTATCTCTAAGACAGTTGTGTCCCAAGTTGGATCCAGAACATATTGTTTGAGAGTGGAATCCACAAGCCCAACTTCCAGGGTACTGTTCCCCATTTGATTTGTCCTGTCTATGTGCACCTTAAAATATCTCAGAGCTGTTGCTGTGTCTTTGCTCCAAGCTCCAATTATTTCTTGTTTAGTGCTCTGTCCAACAACATAACCAGCATTCGGAGCCTTCACATTCCCCATTTCCATCCACACTGGTCCTATTGCCTGATCTTTGAAGGTGGAATGCTTCCTTCCAATTGGACTGGTGTCATCCTTCAATCCCCTGCATCCTTTCCCACTCACTTTGCCTATTTTGAAATGATGAATTCTCCGCAGAATTTATTTCCCAACCTTGGTCCCCTTGTAACCAAGGATACCAAACCCATTTCTTTCCATTTATGCCATGACTTCATCCACCTTGTTAGGAGTGCTCTGGACACTCAGTCTTTCATTTGACTTATTTAACCATGTTTTTTTAGATGGAACATATTCACTGACGTGTTCTAAGCATTACAGTCTCTCTCCTTTCCGTCCCATTCTCTTTGCCTTCAACTGAAGCATTACACTGCTCTACTGAACTTATACAAAACACGAGTTAGACTCCAGTTGGAATATTGTGCACATTCTGGGAGTCACACTATCGGAACACATTGGAGAGAGTGCAGAAGAGGTTTAAAGAATGGTTCCAGGGATAAGAACTTTAGTTATGAGGATAAATTGGAGAGGTTGGGACTGTTCTCCTCGTAGAGGAAAAGACTAAGAGGAGATTTAATAGAGATGTTCAAAATCATGAGGAGGCTGAACAGAGTAGATCAGGAGAAACTGTTCCCGTTCGTAAAACGATTGAGAATGAGAGGAGACAGATTTAAAGTGATTTTTAAAAGAAGCAAATGTGATGTGAGGAGGAACTTTTTCACAATGCGAGTGGTTGGGGTCTGGGATGCGCTGCCTGGAAGTGTGGTGGAGGCAGGTCCAGTCGAGAGAGCATTATCAGAGAGTCACAGAATCTCTACCGTGCAGAAGGATGCCATTTGGCCCATCAAGTCTGCACATTCCTCTCACAGAGCACCCAACCTAGGCCCCTGCTCTATCCCCATAATGCCACCTACCTTATGGACACCAAGGGACAATTTAGCACGGCCAGTCCACCTAACCTGTACATCTTTGAACTTGTGAGAGAAAACTGGAGCACCCAGAGGAAACCCATGCAGACAAGAACGTGCAAACTCCACAGTTGCCCAAAGCCAGGATCGCACCTGGGTCCCTGGCGCCGTGAGACAGCAGTGTCAACCACTGTGCTATCGTTACTTTTTGAATAGGAAAAATGTTGAAGGATACGAGAAAGAGGCAGGTGAATGACATGTGGGAGGCTCTTAACGCAGTCCTCGGAGGTCATTGAAGCAGCAGAGGCTGGTGGATTTCATTCGAGAGGTAGATCACAGTATTCACTGGATCCTACTCCGGAACTATTTGGAAGTAGGAAAGAAAAAATCACAGACCTAGATCGAGCTACTGCCTACAAGTAGGGCAATACATCAGTTACAACGCTCCAGAGGCACTTTTTGAGTACAGGGAGAAAGCCAGTCATCTTCTGGCTCACCAAACTCAGATGTCAAGTGCCTGCTGTGATCACTCAGGCACTCAATTTGGGTGAGAACCTCGTTTCTGCCCCTCCCCAGGTCTATGCTATGCTATGCAGATAAATCATTCATGTCCCATGTTCATGGGCTATCTACCCATCCCAATGGTCAAGGTGAATAAGAGTTGGACTCCCCGTTATGTCCCCACAAGATTTTAAAATGTATTGGGCTGATGCAATCTGGCAAGGCTCCTAGTCCGGATGGCTTTCCGATTGAATTTTCGAAGAGTTTCTCGGAGCAGTTTTTACCTTTGCTGTTGGACATGTTCAATGATTCCCTATCCCGGGGTAGTTGCCTCCAACCCTCACTCAAGTCTCCATTTCCTTGTTTCTTCAAAGGGGCAGCATGGTAGCATTGTGGATAGCACAATCGCTTCACAGCTCCAGGGTCCCAGGTTCGATTCCTGCTTGGGTCACTGTCTGTGCGGAGTCTGCACATCCTCCCCATGTGTGCGTGGGTTTCCTCCAGGTGCTCCGGTTTCCTCCCACAGTCCAAAGATGTGCAGGTTAGGTGGATTGGTCATGATAAATTGCCCTTAGTGTCCAAAATTGCCCTTAGTGTTGGGTAGGGTTACTGGGTTATGGGGATCGGGTGGAGGTGTTGACCTCGGGTAGGGTGCTCTTTCCAAGAGCCGGTGCAGACTCGATGGGCCGAATGGCCTCCTTCTGCACTGTAAATTCTATGATTATCTATGATGACCCGACAAGAGTGCGGTCTGTACCATCCTATCTCGTTTTTGAATGCAGATGTCAAGCTGTTTGCTAAGTTGTTCGCACTCCGCTTGGAGCCGTGCTCCCCAAATATAATTTCGGAGGATCAAACAGGCTTCGTGAAAGGCCAACAACAGTCGGCCATTATACATCTCTGCCACAGTATCCAAAACTGAGGTGATAGTATGTCTTGATGCCGAAAAGGCCTTTGACAGAGTGCAATGGCAGTATTTATTTTAGATGTCCAAAGATGTGCAGGTAGATTGGCCATGCTAAATTGCCCCTCAGTGACCAAAAGATTAGGTGGTATTACTGGGTTACGGGAATAGTGTGGAGGTGTGCGCTTAAGTGGGGTGCTCTTTCCAAGGGCCGGTGCAGATATTATGGGCCGAATGGCCTCCTTCTGCACTGTAAATTCTATGAAGTCATGGTGCTCATTTGGAGATCTGGTACAGGCACAATGGACTGAATGGCCTCCATCTGCCCCATAACCATAGAATTTACAGTGCAGAAGGAGGCCATTCGGCTCATCGAGTCTGCACCGGCTCTTGCAAAGAGCACCTACCCCAAGCCCACACCTCCACCCTATCCCCATAACCCAGTAACCCCTCCCAACACTAAGGGCAATTTTGGACACTAAGGGCAATTTTATCATGGCCAATCCACCTAATCCTTGGACTGTGGGAGGAAACCGGAGCACCGGAAACCCACGCAGACACGGGGAGAACGTGCAGACTCCGCACAAACAGTGACCCAAGCCGAGAATCGAACCTGGGACCCTGGCACTGTGAAGGAATTGTGCTAACCACTATGCTACCGTGCTGCCCATCAACAATTCTGTGATCAACCTTTCCCAACAGATCTCCCTTCACCTGATCCACATGCGACTTATGCAAGTTATGTGACTTGCTGGAATTTAGGCCCAAGCACAGTCCAAGTGAACAACGGCCCAGGGGTACAGTTCCCGTTTTCCCCCATTATACCTGCCGCTGGCCCGTGAACCCAAATCCATTTCTCCCACATCACTCTTTCAGCTACGCGAGACGCTCTCTAATTTGCTTGGCCCAGTGCTGATGAGCGCTTGGCTCAGATAGCAACTCAGCATTGGCTACCTTGGAAGTTCAACACTTGAATTCAGATCCAAACTCCTCGAATCGCGCTGGACAGCTGGCGTCGGAGGTCCTGCACCCAAGAGACTGAGGAATGGCACTGTATCCTGGGCCAGCAGGTGAGTGAGGATGGGATGGGGGTGGCCACTTTGGTTGGGGGGGGGGGGTTTGTCGCACCGGAGGTACCGCCGCCGCTGTTTGTGTCACATCAACACGCTCGTTATCCTCCCACTTTGTAGCTCATCTGCAGTTGTGGCTGTGGGAGAAGATGTCCTTCAGTCTGGCACGGAAATGTAATACCATCTTCGGAAATCCCAGTCCTGACTGCAGAGATCAGTATCCACCCTCAAATGCGTGCAACCACATGCGTGAATGTATTTTAAAAAATTATTTCAAGTAGATGGGGTCGACGCTGTCTGGACCAGCATTTATTACCCATCCCTAATTGCCCCTTGAACCAAACAGCTCGCTCGGCCATTTCAGAGGAACGGTGAAGAGTCATCCACATTGCTGTGGAGGTCTGGAGTCACACGTAGGCCAGACTGGGTAAGGTTGGTAGATTTCCTCCTGCAACAGAAATCAGTGAACCAGAGGGGTTTTACAACAACCGATGAGAGTTTAACATTTGTGACTAATGTTAATCCAGATTTTAATCACTGAATTTAAAATCTGTGATTTGAACCAGTGTTTGCCCACCCCCCCACCTCGCACAATCGTCTCGGCCTCTGGATTCGTAGTCCAGCCAACATTACCGCTACACCATCGCTGCCCTACTGTGTATCTTGTATAGCCCTCACCTCAAGCTCCGTCATTGGAGGCCTCAGCACCCCTTAGCTCTGGAAATTCCTCCCGAAGACTCTCCTCCGTCTCTCCCTCCTTCTTCAAACTCCATTCTGCGACACCCAACACCCGCTCCCAACAACCGAGGTGGCCTCCCCCATCCCACCCACACTCACCTGCTGGCCCAGGATACGGTGTTATCTGTCAGCCTCTGCAGTGCAGCACCACCCCACCAGCAACAGCACTTTGTCAGCTGCCGGTCTGGACACGGAGCTGCCAGCCTCTGATAGGCTCTCAGCTCCTGGAAGATGGGCTTCCCCCCAATGGGGTCCTCAAAACCTGCAGCAGGCCCTGCCCCTCTCCTGGTAAGTGGCTGGGCAACATGCGTCTCCCACCCACTCTCCAGCCAGCAGGCGAGACCGCCATCGCCTCCATCAACAGCCTGCCTATCCCCTGATTGTTACCTATATTCAGCTACTATGGCTGGGATCTGAATTGGGCCCAGGATTTGTCATTTCTGTCACCTCTACTGGGTCAGTTTGGCCACTCCATGTTCACAGCTGGAGCCACGTTCGAGGATGGAACAGGGAGAAGGATTGGTGCCAACAATACTGTTTCCTCCACCAGGTCTGAAATTCATATTTGCGGAACACAGATGACCCTCAGAGTATCGATTTGCTGTTTAACACGGGAAGTTTTTCACATGACTGGAATACCTTTCACAGAGCACTTACGGCACCAAAATAGCCAATTCCGGCCTAGCTCCTCGCAAAACCTGTCCTAACTCTCATACCTCAAACTATCAGCATATCCATCCAATCTTTCCACATCCACTCACATCCTGTGTCGACATAGACATAGAATTTACAGTACAGAAGGAGGCCATTCAGCCAATCAAGTCTGCACCGGCCCTTGGAAAGAGCACCCTCCCGAAGTCCACATCTCCACCCTATCCCCGCAACCCAGTCACTTCACCTAAACGTTTTGGACACTAAGGGCAATTCAGCATAGCCAACCCACCTAACCTGCACATTTTTGGACTGTGGAAGGAAACCAGAGCACCCGCTGGAAACCCACGCAGACACGGGGAGAAAGTGCAAACTCCACACAGACAGCGACCCAAGCTGGGAATCAAACCTGGAAACCTGGAGCTGTGAATGAACTGTGATAACCACTGTGCTACCGTGTGTTAATACATCCTCCCTCAGCTGACTGCCTTGGTGATCCTGACTTCCATACTTCCTTTTGCTGCGTTTATAGGATGTGGGCGTTGCTGGTTAGGCCAGCATTTATTGCCTATCCTTAACTGCAGAAGATGGTGATGAATTGCCTTCTTGAACCGCTGCAGTCCTTGAGGTGTCAGTACACACACTGTGCTGTTTGGGAGAGAGTTCCAGGATGCTACCTCAGTGACAGTGAAGAAACTGTGATATTTGAAGTTTGCAGATGATACAAAGATCTGTAGAGGGGCAGGTAGTATTGAGGAAGCAAGGGGGCTGCAGAAGGACTTGGACAGGCTAGGAGAGTGGGCAATGAAGTGGCAAATGAAATACAATGTGGAAAAGTGTGAGGTTATGCATTTTGGAAGAAGAAATTTAGGCATAGACTATCTGCTAAATGGGGAAATACGAAGGAAATCAGAAGCACATAGGGACTTGCGAGTCCTTGTTCATGATTCTCTTAAGGTTAATGTGCAGGTACAATCGGCAGTTAAGAAGCAAATGTAATGTTAGCATTCATATCAAGAGGGCTAGAATACAGGACAAGGAATGTACTTCTGAGGCTGTATAAGGCTCTGGTCAGACCCCATTTGGAGTATTGTGAGCAGTTTTGGGCCACGTATCTAAGGAAGGATATGCTGGCCTTGGAAAGGGTCCAGAGGAGGTTCACAAGAATGATCCCTAGAATGAAGAACTTGTCATATGAGGAACGGTTGAGGACTTTGAGTCTGTACTCGTTGGAGTTTAGAAGGATGAGGGTGGCATCTTATTGAAACTTACAGGATACTGCGAGGCCTGGATAGAGTGGACATGGAGGGAATGCTTCCACTTGTAGGAAAAACTAGATCCAGAGGACACCATCTCAGACAAAAGGGACAATCCTTTAAAATTGAGATGAGCGGGAATTTCTTCAGTCAGAGGGTAGTGAATCTGTGAAACTCTTTACCGCAAAAGGCTGTGGAGGCCAAATCATTGAGCGTCTTTAAGACAGAGTTAGATAGCTTCTTGATTAATAAGGCGATCAGGAGTTATGGGGAGAAGGCAGGAGAATGGGGATGAGAAAATATCAGCCATGAATGAATGATGGAGCAGACTCGATGGGCCGAATGGCCTAATTTTGCTCCAATGTCTTCTGGTCTTATATATTTCCAAGTCAGGATGTTGAGTGATTTGGAGGGAAACCTCCAGGTGATGAGATTCCCAGGCATCTGCTGCTCTTGTCCTTCTAGATGGTACTGGTTGTGCGTTTGGAAGCTGCCTTTGTGATTTCCTGCAGTGCATCTTGTAGATGGTACATACGGCTGCCATTATGCGTCAGTGGTGGAGGGAGTGAATGTTTGTGGAAGGGGGACCAATATCTGAGTCATTTTGTTAACAGCTCCGATGTCGCCAACTGCCTGAATTTGTCGAATGCTCTCCCACATGATCACAAACCAATTCAACTCTGTGTCTCTACATGTTCTCCAAATGGAGAACAAAATATGTAAAGAGCTTCGCAGCAGCTACACTGAACAGCACGGCACACTCGGCTGCTCCTGAAGGACTCAGCAATGGCCAGCTCTTTAATTAGATGATGACAAAGAGATATGTGCCTTTAAATTATTACTGTACCATTAACCTGTGGATCATGGGCACAGTAATTATTCAAAGGAGAAAGCCCCTACTACATAATTTAAAGATGGCCAGTGCATCATTAATTATTCAAAGGGATCGGGCAGTGGCACAGAAATTATTTATCGGTGGCCGACATGCCAATAATTTACTGGACCCAGCCTTGCAATCATTTAAATAATTACCGGATTGGTGACGTACTGCATGAGACTGCAGTAATTAAAACATGACATTTAGAATGTTTTAAACAGACCTGGCTTGCTCCCTCATGTAAAACAGCAATGCATCACCAGGGCTATCACTTCAAAACAACAGGGAAGACAATAGCAGGTGATCCATTCATGGGGCAGGAGTTCAGACTCCAGCAGTTCAACTGTGTGCTCTGGGACAGAAATGAGCAAGTGTCATTAAGCACCGAGATCTCAGCCCCCGTTAACAATTGCAGCATTGTCCCACAAAAACCATCTCCCCTCCTCCCCCCGCAGCACCGACCCCACCGTTGGGACACCGCGGTAGATGAGGTTGTGCGTGATGGTGCAGAGACACTGAAATGCATCAGTCCGCGGCGCGACATCTGAGCCACGTCTGCAAATGGCGCGAGCGAACAGGAGCTAATCAATCACACGATACGAGCGACAGAACGCGAGGGTTATCCTCGGGTCCATTTGAGGCAATGGGAGAGAGAAACAGAGTGGAGAGGGTCAATCCATTTAGGCGGAAGGGGTAAGCAGCCAGGGAGAGCGGGTTACATCCCCATACATCATTGAGGGCAGCGCGTTTCTCTGCAATCGTGTCAGCCGGTCACCAGAGGGGAGGCAAGCTTGTGAACAGTGGACCCTCCCAACACCCGGTTCCTGTGACATTTTCATGGAATCGTTCAGCTCAATGAATAATCTTTCACCAGGTACCGATCTAACAAAATAATCCTGACCCTGAATACACAAATACTCTGTACGGTATACCTGACCCTGAATACACAGAGACTCTGGACAGTAATCCTGACCCTAAACAAACAGAGACTCTGTACAGTAATCCTGAGCCTGAATACACAGAGACTCTGTACAGTAATCCTGACCCTGAATACACAGAGACTCTGTACAGTAATCCTGACCCTGAATACACAGAGACTCTGTACAGTAATCCTGACCCTGAATACACAGAGACTCTGTACAGTAATCCTGACCCTGAATACACAGACTCTGTACAGTAATCCTGACCATGAATACACAGAGACTCTGTACAGTAATCCTGACCCTGAATAAACAGAGACTCTGTACAGTAATCCTGACCCTGAATACACAGAGACCCTGTACAGTAATCCTGACCCTGAATACACAGAGACTCTGTACAGTAATCCTGACCCTGAATACACAGAGACTCTGTACAGTAATCCTGACCCTGAATACACAGAGACTCTGTACAGTAATCCTGACACTTAATACAGAGACTCTGTACAGTAATCCTGACCCTGAATACACAGAGACTCTGTACAGTAATCATGACCCTGAATACACAGAGACTCTGTACAGTAATCCTGACCCTGAATACACAGAGACTCTGTACAGTAATCCTGACCCTGAATACACAGAGACTCTGTACAGTAATCCTGACCCTGAGTACACAGAGTCTCTGTACAGTGATGGTGACTCTGAATACACCTTTAATGTCACTTCCCAGGACCAGGCTGCGTTTATCGAGCTTGGTTTAGTTCTAGATAATGGAGTCTGGGAAATAACGGTGATGATCTGACAAACCATTGTGCAATGTGGTCTCAAGTACAACAAAGGTTTTGGAAGGGACGATGAAGATTCGCCGTCTGCGGTTTATAGGCCAGGCTCTGGATCGCTAAACCAGTAAAATACACAACATAATCTGACATTAAAGAATGAATTCCATGTTGAGACTAGGGGATCAAATAGAAATGGTCATCACCCAGCGTCGGGGCCGGGTCCAACGTTATTCTTGGCCTTCGTCGCTCTTATCAAGGCCCGGGTGCGTCCGTTGACCCGTAGCTAACTGTTCTGGGTGTGCCCGGCAAGGGAAGTGCATCAGGTAGGGACGATTATGTGATGATTAATGAGGATGCTACTCAGATTTACGAGGATGCTACCGGCACCTGATGGTTTAAGTTATAAGGAGAAGCTGGATAGACTGGATAGTAGGTTGAATGGCCTACTTCTGCTCCCAATTCGTATTTTCAAAGAGTTCATCAGCTTCATGATTCCGAGTAGTACCAAATTCATTGGTCTCTCCTCTCGCCGTGACCCACGGCAACCTTGACTTCATTCTTGGGTGGAACCTTGTGGTGTTTACGTTCAGATGTGGCTACTTGCTGTTCTCGGGACAACTGGAACTTGTAAAAAGTAGGCACCTTTTGGATTTAGAGCTCAAACTCACTTGGTTGAGACGTGAGTAATTGCGAAACATAGATTAGAGGGAGGGGGAGAGAGAGAGATGGAGTAAAGGCTTTAGACGGTCAGTTGGAGCATGGAATGTTTACCCAGACAATGGGTGAGGTCTGTCCAGAATCCCCCGCAGACACCCAGGACGGAATTCTCTCAGCCCGGGGCCGGGCCGGAGAATCCCCGCGACTGGCGCGAATTACGCCATGCCGCTCCGATGGCGGCACACGATTCTCTGCTCTGCGGAGAATCGGCGCCATTGGCGCCAGCGTGGCGCCAATCAGTGGCCACTCTGTGTGGCCGGCCCGCCAATTCTATGCCCGGGTTGAGCTGAACGGCCGTCGTAAAGACGCCGAGTACCACCAGCGCCGTCCACACCTGCTCTCAGCCGGCGGGAACACGTTGTTGAAGGGTCGGGGGGCGGTCTGTGGGGGATGGGGGGTCCGAACCCAGGGGGGGGAGCCACGGATGTGGCCTGGCCTGCGATCGGGGCCTACCAATCAGCGGACCAGTCTCTCTGATGGGGGCCTCATTTCTTCCGCGCCGACCCCTGTTGTCCTGCGCCATGTTGCGTCGGGGCCGCGCGTTGATGCACAGTGGCATCGGCGCCAGTGCAGGCATGCACGGATCCTGTGGCGCCCAGTTTGCACCGGGATCAACAGCTGGAGCGGCGTGAACCGATCCAGTGCTGTGCTGGCCCCCTGTAGGGGCCAGAATTGCTGATCCTGAGGCCGTGTGGACGCCGTCGAGAAACGCGACAGCGTTTCCAACGGCGTCAACACTTAGCCTCAGGATCACAGAATCCCGCCCCCAGTATATTTTGTACCTTCCTCATACACTATTGGACTGTCACACCCAGCACTGAACCATGCTCAGAAAGGCCTCCAGTTTAATCTCACATCTGTAAACCGTTGCTGCACTGACTTGAATACAATTTCTATTTTATTGATTCTCCCATGGGAACACCGCAACCTGCAAGTTCCCCATCCCCCACCTCTGCTGCACAAGTCACAGCTGCACACCACTGTGACTTGGAAAGATCCTGCAACTCCCTCCCTAACAGCACTTTGGGTGTACCTCCACCACAGGGACTGCAGCCGCTCACCGCCCCCTTCTGAAACGGCGATTATGGATGGGCAATAAATGCTGGGCCTGGCCAGCAACATGCACATTCTGGCAAAGAAACCAAATCCTGGCAAGCCCGCCTCTTGTAGTCAAACTGGGAGGGGAATGTATTCGAACACCTCATCATCTGATCGTGACACCCGCTGCCATGACCTGCCCATCAGCTCACTCAGTGGCCTCTTACTGCACCTTGGAGAAGACAGGGGGGAGGGGGGAGCTAAGATGGACTGGTGCCAGGCTGGCCACACCCGCCCCCCCCCCCAGGCGATCTTCGGGGCCTACCCAGGGGCCCGAGCAACACACTAACCTTGACTGCGGATTGGAGACAACGGTGTGCTTTGTCTCCCTGGTGGTTCTGCACACACAGTAGTGACAGAGCCAAACTGATGGGTAAGGTGGAGACCACTTCACATTTTATGGGGCAATTAGATAAATATTTTGCTGCAAATGAAACCTTTATTGATATCATGTAGTCATATCAATGTATGAACATATAAAATAGGGCCAGCGGCGACCATTCAGCCCCTTGATCCTGCTCTGCCATTCAATGCAAACGTGGCCAGAAGCGGATTTACAACAAAATGAACCAGTCCTAGGCACAGGGCCCCGATCAATGGATGGAGGGCCTGTGGTGGCTCGATGCATTGGGCATTCAATCAGAGCCTGATTACTCTGCAGTTCCTGGTAGGCAGCACGGTAGCTAGCACCGTTGGGGTCTCGCAGCATCAGGTTCAGAATTGACCTTGGGTGACCGTCTGTGCGGAGTTTACACTTTCCCCTGTGTCTGTGTGGGTTTCCTCCGGGTGCTCCGGTTTTCTCACACAGTCCAAAAATGTGCAGGTTAGGTAGGTTGGCCATGATGAATTGCCCCTTAGTGTTCAGAAGTTAGGTGGGGGTTACTGGGTTACGGGGATAGGGTGGGGTAGTAGGCCTAGTTACAGTGCTCTTTCAGAGGATTTGTGCAGACTCGATGGGCCAAATGGCCTCCTTCTGAACTGTAGGGATTCTATGAATCTATGAAATGCAGAGCGAAATCAGACTCTGATTGATGAGTGTGACAGAGCAGGAAAAGACTGGTCCGAACCATACAAATGGTCAACTTGAGGTGCGCCCAGGAATGAATAGTGGCGACTTGGTGAGGAGGGAGAGGCAGCTGAGGGCTTTATCCTTTCTGAAAAAGGCCAGCAGGTTTGCCAGTCGACCTCGCCCGGTGCCGGCCAGCGAGGAGCGAGAATGCAAGGCCCCGAATCAAAGAGTGAGGCGGGGGGGGGGGGGGGGGGGGGGGGGGGGGGGGGGGGGGGTTTGCCCTGGAGATAGATCACCAGGACAGTGAGATCATGAGAGTGGGAGACCGTTGGGGGTGGGGGGGGGACTGTGATCTGTGATCTGTGATGTGAGAGCCTTTGCGTTCGGCGGGGCAAGGGTTGGTGGGGTCAGGAAGGCCGTGAGGTTGCTGTGGGCTGGGGTGCCGGAAATGAAGGTGGTACAGGGGCCCCACAAACAGTAATTCCACCTCTAATCTTTGGCTGACCGGATTGTGGCCTGACCTCCACTCTTCCACCGGCCACCCCATCACTCTACACTCCTGTGTGAGTGGAGAATCCACCTTCCTCTGCCTTTCAATGGCATCCTCCCCACGTTTCCACTGCTCTCTGGGGGAGAGTTTCACAAATCACCAGCCTCTGAGGAAAAAAGATTCTCCTCATCTCCATCTTAAATGGGAGACCCTCTTATTTCTAAACAGTCACCCTGCCTTAGTTGTAGTGAAGGGGAAACACCCTTTCAGGATTCATCCGGTCAAATTGATCAGGATCGTTTATATTCCAGTAACATAGATCGGGAGTTTCCAGTCTCCCAGACACGTGTTTCTTGGCGGGGTGTCATATGCTGCCGGTGGACTTCATGACTCCAGCCGCTTGTCAATGGGATTTCCCATTGAAGCCAGCCCACACCACTGGAAAACCGCAGCCCCCTGGCGGTGGGGGGGCTGCCAGCGGGAACAAAGAATCCCAGCGATCGGACAATCCCAGCCCTCATCACTCAATCTTGCAAATTCTGGCAGTTACAGGTCCAACTATCGAAGCTGTGTCCAAAGACATTTTGCAAATGATTCTTCGGGTGTCGAGCCACACAAAGGAGAACAAAGAACAATACAGCACAGGAACAGGCCCTTCTGCCCTGCAGGCCTGGATCTGTCATGATACCAACCTTGGCCGATCCCTCAGCACTTCCTTGTGCTGTATCCCTCTGTACCCATCCTATCCATGTATTTGTCGAGATGCCTTTTGAAATCCGTTAATGTATCTGCTTCCACAACCTCCCCTGGCAACACGTTCCAGGCGCTCACCATCTTTTGCGTAAAAAACCTGCCTTACACATCCCCTCTAAACTTTTCCCCACAGACCTTAAACCCCTGGTGACTGAAATGAAATGAAAATGAAAACCGCTTATTGTCACGAGTAGGCTTCAATGAAGTTACTGTGAAAAGCCCCTAGTCGCCACATTCCGGCGCCTGTCCGGGGAGGCTGGTACGGGAATCGAACCGTGCTGCTGGCCTGCTTGTTCTGCTTTAAAAGCCAGCGATTTAGCTCAGTGAGCTAAACCAGCCCCTAGACCAGACTGACCCCTCTACCCTGGGAAAGAGTGGGGATGGTGGCCGGTGGAGGAAACAGGGATTCACAATCCCAACACAGAAATGGGGAAAATTTTAATTCAATGAATAAAATAATAAAATCTGCAATTGAAAAGCTCACAGTGATAGTGAACATGACAATGATCATCGACTGTTGGGGAAAACCCATCTGGTTCACTGACGTCCCCTTTAGGGGAGGAAAGCTGCCAGTCCTTATCCGGAAGGTCGACACGTAACTCCAGGCCCCACACGGTGATGTGGTTCTCTCCGAGCTGCTGCCTTGGAAACGGCAGAGGATGCCTCCAGCTCGGCGAGGAGCCGCCTGGGGCCCATCCGGGATCCGAGTGCAGTTCGCAAGACGTTCTCGGGCAGGATTCCCTGTCCGCGCGCGCCAGCGGGATTCTCCTGGTTCCCGCTGTAGAGAATGGGAGATTTGGCCGACCTTCGAATTCTCCACCCCCACCGACAGCAAGGCGGGCTCGCAGATGGAGAACCCCGGCCTTTATTGACTGTTGCCCCATGTGCATGGGTGGCCAAACTCCGCTGGTTTAGCCTTCATTGTCACAAGTCGGCTTACATTAACACTGCAATTAAGTTACTGTGAGAAACCCCCAGTCGCCACATTCCGCCGCCTGTTTGGGTACACAGAGGGAGAATTCAGAATGTCCAAATTACCTAACCTGCACATGTTTTGGGACTTGTGGGAGGAAACCGGAGCACCCGGAGGAAACCCAATCAGACACAGGGAGAACGTGCAGACTCCGCACAGACAGTGACCCAGCAGGGAATCGAACCTGGGACCCTGGAGCTGTGAAGCGACAATGCTACCCACTGTGCTACCGTGCTGCCCATGTCGTCCCCACCTCGTTTTTTTTCCTGTTGGTCTGACAGATGGAATACACAGGTCCAGCTGCTTGACATTCAAGCGCAACCATGGACGGCCAACCAAATGCTGGACTGGCCCAGGTCACCCATGCCCCACGCTTGAATTATTTTTTTTTAAAGACACAAAGAGGGCAGTATCTGAGGAGAACAGTGGGTAGTAGGTCCGGAAGACGTGGCAAGGAGGGGAGCAGGCGGGCGGGTCCATAAGACATAGGAGCAGGATTAGGCCACTCGGCCCATCGAGTCTGCTCCGCCATTCAATCATGGCTGATTTCTTTCTCATCCCCACCCTCCTGCCTTCCATGGATAGGATTTGAAAATGTGGATTCGGGGAGAAAATATGGAACCTCCTCCATTTGAGAGAGGGCTAAGTGTGCCCACCATGTCGGTTCCCATTCATCACGCGGCAGCACTCACCAAATCGAGTTGAGTTCTGAAAGGCTGATGCACAGGAGTTGAGTGATTCCGCCAGCCAGGTCTGTCGGGGCCTTGCTGCCCTGGTGGCATTGTGGTGGGTTTATCATGGCAGAGTGGGCGGATGTACAGGGGAATGATTCCTGGAGAGTGCGACTGAAGCCAGGGCAGGAAATCTGTAAGAATTGCCATTCTCTCGCCCAGCAGCTTCTGCAGCTGCCAGGACTGTTTCATTTATTGATCAGGTTCCTTGCCATCGATTCCTCTCTGAGTGCTGGGGAAGCTCTGCCGACTGCCTGGGCTCCGGGACTGAGAGCTGAGCTGAGCCCGGCTCCCGCATTCTCCCAGTCTCATTTTGATTAGGAGCTGGGGTCGGAGAGGTGGGTGGGTAGGTGGGAGGGCAGGTGGGTGGTTGGGGGTGTGTGGGGGGGATGCCCTGCTGGAATAACATGAGAGTGATGGTGCCGACTGAGGAGACTGCTGGGGGAGGGGGGGGTTCAGCCCCTCAGCCATTCTCCTGCATCCTGATTCGATCATCTCCGCCATGCGGTAAGAACTTGGGATATTTCACCCATCTTTTATTGCACTGCAGTCAATGAGACAGAGAAAGAGACACACACGGAGAGAAAGGGACAGAGAGAGACAGAGAAAGAGACATACGCATAGAGAAAGGGACAGAGAGAGACAGAGAAAGAGACACACACGGAGAGATAGGGACAGAGAGAGACAGAGAAAGAGACACACACGGAGAGAAAGGGACAGAGTGACAGAGAAAGAGACACACACGGAAAGAAAGGGACAGAGAGAGACAGAGAAAGAGACATACGCATAGAGAAAGGGACAGAGAGAGACAGAGAAAAAAACACACACGGAGAGATAGGAACAGAGAGAGACAGAGAAAGAGACACACACGGAGAGAAAGGGACAGAGTGACAGAGAAAGAGACACACATGGAGAGAAAGAGACAGAGAGAGGTCAAAAGAGTGAAAGGGACAGAGAGACAGAGATAGTGAAAGAGACAGAGAGACAGAAAGAGTGAAAGGGACAGAGACACAGAGAGAGAGGTGGGGGAGAGAGACAGAGAGATGCAGGGAGAGAGAAGAGAAAGAGAGAGAGAGCAAGGGAGAGAGAAGAGACAGAGAGAGACACACACGCACAGAAAGGAACAGAGAGAGACAGAGAGAGAGAGAGACAGACAGACAGAGAGAGAGCAGAGAGGGAGAGAGAGAGAGAGAGAGATGGGGAGGGAGGCAGAGAGAGAGACAGAGACATGGAGAGACAGAAAAAAAGAAAGGGAGACAGAAAAAGAGACAGAGAGAAAGGACAAAGAGATAACTAGGGAGTGAAGCACAAAGAGGTTTAAATGTGGACACTAAGCTTATGATAAGATAGAATCTATCTGCCTGTGTCTAAGAGTGGTAGTGTGCACACATGTGCAAGGAGTGTGCAAGAACATGTAGAACAGTGTGTAAAAATTCTATGTATGTGGGTAAGCTCATACAGGTTGAATGTGTGTGTCAATTCTTCCAAGGATAGGGTTGTGTGTATATCGGTATGTACTTGAAATGATATATGTGAATGAATATGTGTGTATATCGAGAATGATGAGCGTGTGTATAGTGCAGCACTACATAGGTACACATAGTTCCTGAATATCTCTGACGGGGAAGTTAGGAGTTACTGTTGTTGTCTATGATTCTTGAGTGTGTGGGGGGTCTGATAATGATCACCGTGCGGTTTCAATGCTGAATATCCAGTTTGTTCTGTAGGATTATCAGTCATGTTAAGACCCAGGCCATAACTGGAGCACAGTGAACACCAATGCCTCGTTCTCTGTGTCTGTGAGCGGAGGGAGGTGTGAAATCGTTGAGTTCACAGAGGCAGCCACACATGAAGCGTTGGGAACAAAAGGTTTATTTGCAGACGTACGGAAATACTATGTACACAGGTCCCAGAAGGCACTTACCCGCGTCTTACCCGGTTTTATATTCTATTCTCTTCTCCCACTAATAAGGGGGGTCCACCCCTCAGCTGGGGAGCTCATACTCCTCGAGACTCACAAGGAGTCAAATTGGCCCAGCCCCATGGATCTCATGTAGATTACAACAGGAACAGTTATCCAACTCCATCATCACTGCACATGATACACACTCGCACACACACTCACACACAGTCTCACACACAGTCACACACACACAATCAGGCTCACATATGCTCATACACTCACTCACATAAACGCACACTCTCACTCACACACACAATCTCACGCACACAAAGCAAGATTCTCCGCAATCGGCGTGATGGCCCGACGGTGCCGTCAAAAAATGGCGCGAACCACTCCGGCGTCAGGCTGAACGGAAGTAGCGGAATTCACCGCACTTCCGGGGTCTAGGTGAACGCCGGAGGGGTTAGCACCGTGCCAGCTGGCGCCGAAGGGACTGCGCAAGACCACGCATGCGCCAAAGAGCCGGCATGATCCCGCGCATGCGCAGAACCGCCGCCGCATTCTGGCGCATGCACAGGGAGTTGTCTTCTCCGTGCCAGCCATGGCAGAGCCCCACAGGGACCGGCATGGAAGGAAGAAGTGCCCCCACGGCACAGGCCCGCCCGCAGATCGGTGCCCCCCCCCCCCTCCGAGGACCGCCCCAGCCGACTTAACTGCCAGGTGCCGCTGTGTGGGACCATGTCTAATCCACGCCGGTGGGACTGGCCAGAAACGGACAGCCGCTCTGCCGATCGGGGCGTGGAGAATTGCCAGCGTGGCCACTACCAACAGCCCCCGACGGGCGTGGTGTGAACCCGCCCGAAAACCGGCGCTGGAGATTACGGCAGCCGACATCGGGATGGGATTCACGCCCCCCCCCCCCCCCCCCCCCCACCCCACCCCCCCACCCCGGGGATTCTCCGACACAGCGGGAGGGTCAGAGAACCCCGCCCACAATCCCACACACACACACAATCTCATCCACACAATCTAACACACACACCATCTAACACACACAACCATCTAACACACACACACACTCCATCTAACACA
The DNA here is from genome assembly GCF_902713615.1 of Scyliorhinus canicula. Classification (NCBI taxonomy): domain Eukaryota; kingdom Metazoa; phylum Chordata; class Chondrichthyes; order Carcharhiniformes; family Scyliorhinidae; genus Scyliorhinus; species Scyliorhinus canicula. The sequence goes on from NC_052157.1 coordinate 97,047,087, forward strand.
CACACGCTATCTAATACACACACACCATCTAACACACACACGCTATCTAATACACACACACCATCTAACACACACACACCATCTAACACACACACACACACTCCATCTGACACACACACCATCTAACACACACACACACACGCTATCTAATACACACACACCATCTAACACACACACACACACTCCATCTGACACACACACCATCTAACACACACACACGCCATCTAACACACACACACACCATCTAACATACACACACCCCCATCGAACACACACCCCATCTAACACACACACACCCCATCTAACACACACACACACCATCTAACATACACACACCCCCATCGAACGCACACCCCATCTAACACACACACACCCCATCTAACACACACACACACCCCATCTAACAAACACACCCCATCTAACGCACACACACCCCATCTAACACACACATCCCATCTAACACACACATCCCATCTAACACACACATCCCATCTAACACACACACACCATATAACACACACACCATTTAACACACACACATACACCATCTAACACACACCCCATCTAACACACACACACCCCATCTAACACACACATCCCATCTAACACACACACACAATCTAACACACACACACCATATAACACACACACCATCTAACACACACACCATCTAACACACACACACCCCATCTAACACACACACACACACCCCATCTAACACACACCCCATTTAACACACACAAACACCATCTAACACACAAACACCCCATCTATCACACACACATCCCACCTAACACACACCATATAACACACACCCCATTTAACACACACACACCATCTAACACACAAACACCCCATCTAACATAAGAACATAAGAACTAGGAGCAGGAGTAGGCCATCTGGCCCCTCGAGCCTGCTCCGCCATTCAATTAGATCATGGCTGATCTTTTGTGGACTCAGCTCCACTTTCCGGCCCGAACACCATAACCCTTAATCCCTTTATTCTTCAAAAAACTATCTATCTTTACCTTAAAAACATGTAATGAAGGAGCCTCAACTGCTTCACTGGGCAAGGAATTCCATAGACTCACAACCCTTTGGGTGAAGAAGTTCCTCCTAAACTCAGTCCTAAATCTACTTCCCCTTATTTTGAGGCTATGCCCCCTAGTTCTGCTGTCACCCGCCAGTGGAAACAACCTGCCCGCATCTATCCTATCTATTCCCTTCATAATTTTAAATGTTTCTATAAGATCCCCCCTCATCCTTCTAAATTCCAACGAGTACAGTCCCAGTCTACTCAACCTCTCCTCATAATCCAACCCCTTCAGCTCTGGGATTAACCTAGTGAATCTCCTCTGCACACCCTCCAGCGCCAGTACGTCCTTTCACAAGTAAGGAGACCAAAACTGAACACAATACTCCAGGTGTGGCCGCACTAACACCTTATACAATTGCAACATAACCTCCCTAGTCTTAAACTCCATCCCTCTAGCAATGAAGGACAAAATTCCATTTGCCTTCTTAATCACCTGTTGCACAAACACACACAAACACCCCATCTAACACCATCTAACACACACACACCCCATCTAACACACGCATACCCCATCTATCACACACACATCCCATCTAACACACACACACACCATCTAACACACACCCCATTTAACACACACACACACATCATCTAACACACAAACACCCTATCTAACACACACACACCCCATCTAACACCATCTAACACACGCACACACCATCTAACACACACACACCATCTAACACACACACACCATCTAACACACATACACACACCCATCTAACACACACACCATCTAACACCATCTAACACACGCAAACCATCTAACACACACACACACACCATCTAACACACACACACAGCCAATCTAACACACACACCATCTAACACACGCACACCATCTAACACACAGACCCACACCCAATCTCACATACACACAATCTCTCACACACACTACAATCTCTCTCACATAGACACACTCACATGCTCATAATCTCACAATCTCACACGTACACACACACTGACACAAGTTTACAATCTCATATATACTCATGTAAGTGGAGAAGTAGCCAAGAAGGTATACGGCATTCTTGCTTTCATTGGTTGGGGCATTGAGCATAAAAATTAGCAAGTTATGCCCCAGCTGTATGGAACCTTAGTCAGGTGACACTTTGAATATAGTGCTCAATTATGGTCGCCACACTACCAGAAGAAGCGGCATCTAAACTGGAGGGGCGGCGCGGGAGCACAGTGGTTAGCACTATTGCTTCACAGTGCCAGGACACGGGTTTGATTCCTGGCTTCAACTTCCCCTATATTGACTGGGACTTAGTGCTCGGGGCCTGGATGGGGCAGAGTTTGTAAGGAGCATCCAAGCTGACTTCTTGAAACAGTATATAGATAGTTCAACTAGGGAAGGGTCCGTGCTAGATCTGGTATTGGGCAGTGAACCCGGCCAGGTAGTCAAAGTTTCAGTACGGGAGCATTTTGGGAACAGTGACCATAATTCAGTGAGTTTTAAGGTACTGTTGGATGAAGATAAGAGTCATCCTCGAGTGAAGGTGCTAAATTGGGGGAAGGCTAATTATAACAATAATAGGCAGAAACTGAAGAATGTAGATTGGGGACAGTTGTATGAGGGTAAATCAACATCTGGCATGTGGGAGGCTTTCAAATGTCAGTTGATAGAAATTCAGGACCTGCATGTTCCGGTGAGGAAGAAGGATAAGTATGACAAGTATCGGGAACCTTGGATAATGAAGGGTATTGTGAGCATAGTCCAAAAGAAAAATGAATCATTTGTCAGGGCTAGAGGATGGGAACAGACAAAGTCCATAAGGAGTATAAGGAAAGTAGGAAGGAACTTAAGCAAGGAATTAGGAGGACTAAAAGGGGTCACGAAAAGTCATTAGCCAATAGGATTAAGGAAAATTCTAAGCCTTTTTACACGCATATAAGAAGCAAGAGGGTAGCCAGGGAAAGGGTTGGCCCACTCAAGGACAGGGAAGGGAATCTCTGCATGGAGCCAGAGGAAATGGACGAGATACTGAAGGAGTACTTTGCATCAGTATTCACCAAAGGGAAGGACTTGGTGGATGATGAGTTTGGGGAAGGGTGTGTAGGCACTTACCCGCGTCTTACCCGGTAGGGGAAGGGTCACATTGAGATCAAAAAGGAGGAAATGTTGGGCGTATTGAAAAATATTAAAGTCGATAAGTCCCAGGGCCTGATGGGATCTATCCCAGAATACTGCGGGAGGCAAGGGAGGAAATTGCTGGGGCCTTGCCAGAAATTTTTGTATCCTCACTGGCTACAGGTGAGGTCCCAGAGGACTGGAGAATAGCTAATAATGTTCCTTTGTTTAAGAAGGTAGCAAGGATAATACAGGACATTACAGGCCTTACATCAGTGGTAGGGAAATTATTGGACAGGATTCTTCGAGACAGGATATACTCCCATTTGGAAGCAAATGGACGTATTAGTGATGGACAGCATGGTTTTGTGAAGGGAAGGTCTTGTCTCACTAACTTGATCGAGATTTTTAAGGAAGTGACAAAGATGATTGATGATGTTGTCAGTGGATGTTGTCTACATGGACGTCAGTAAAATCTTTGATAAGGTCCCTCATGGTAGACTGGTAGACGGTGAAGTCACACGAGATCAGAGGTGAGCCGGCAAGATGGATACAGAACTGTCTTGGTCATAGAAGACAGGGGGTAGAGGGTGGCACGGTGGTTAGCACTGCTGCTTCATAGCTCTGAGGACCCGGGTTAGAACAAAGAACATTACAGCACAGGAACAGGTCGTTCAGCCCGACAAGCCTGTACTGGTCATGATACCAACCTTGGCCAAAACCCTCACATTTCCTGTGCCACTCCTCCATACCTATCCTATCCACATATTCCGTTCTATCCCGTGTTCTATCCCGGATTGTATCCCGGCCCCATGTCACTGCTCATTTGGAGTTTGCACATTCCTGTGTGGGTCTCACCCCCACAACCCAAAGATTTGCAGGGTAGGTAGATTGGACGCGTTAAATGGATGCGCTAAATTGCCCCTCAATTGGAAGAAAGAATTTGGTACTCTAAATTTATTTTTAAAAAGACAGCGGAGAGCAGTGGAAGGGTGCGTTTCTTAATAGGAGGGCTGTGACTAGTGGTATTCTACAAGGATCAGTGCCGGAACCTTTACTGTCTGTAATATATATATTATATGATTTGGAGGAAAATGTAACTCGTCTGATTAGTAAGTTTGCAGACGACATAAAGGTTGATGGAATTGTGGATAGTGATGAGGACTGTCAGAGGATATAGCAGGTTATAGATCATTTGGAGACTTGGGCGGAGAGATGGCAGATGGAGTTTAATCCGGACAAATGTGAGGTAATGCATTTTGGAAGGTCTAATACAGGTGGGAAATATACTGTAAATGGCAGAACCCTTAAGAGTATTGACAGTCAAGTTGGGTGGGTGTTGTTCTTGGGTTTTTACCGCGGTTATTTTGTATTGTGATGTTTATGTTTTGTAAAAATTTCAATAAAAATTATTTTAAAAAAAAAGAGTATTGACAGTTAGAGAGATCTGGTCCACAAATCACTGAAAGCGGCAATGTAGGTAGAGGAGTCAAGAAGGCATACGACATGCCTGCCTTCATCGGATGGGATAATTGAGTATAAAAATTGGCAAGTCATGCTGCAGTTGTATAGAATCTTAGTTAGATCACACTTGGAATATAGCGTCCAATTCTGGTCACCACACTACCAGAAGAGGGTAGTGGAGAGGGTACAGAAGAGATTTACCAGGATTTTGCCTGCTTATAGAACATAGAACAGTACAGCACAGAACAGGCCCTTCGGCCCTCGATGTTGTGCCGAGCAATGATCACCCTACTCAAACCCACGTATCCACCCTATACCCGTAACCCAACAACCCCCCCCTTAACCTTACTTTTTAGGACACTACGGGCAATTTAGCATGGCCAATCCACCTAACCCGCACATCTTTGGACTGTGGAAGGAAACCGGAGCACCCGGAGGAAACCCACGCACACACGGGGAGGACGTGCAGACTCCGCACAGACAGTGACCCAGCCAGGAATCGAACTTGGGACCCTGGAGCTGTGAAGCATTTATGCTAACCACCATGCTACCGTGCTGCCCCTCAATGGAGGGCATTAGCTATGAGGAGAGGTTGGGTAAACCCGTTTGTTCTCCTGGAACGATGGAGGTTGAGGGGCGACCTGATAGAAGTTAACAAAATTATGAGGGACATGGACAGAGTGGATAGTCAGAAACTTTTTTCCAGGGTGAAAGAGTCAATTACTGGGGAACATAGGTTTAAGTTTAGAGGATATGAGCGAGGGAAGTTTTTTTACACTTGCTGTTGGAGGTGGTGGTGGAAGCAGGTACGATAGTGACGTTTAAGGGTGTCTTGACAAATACATGAATAGGATGGGACTAGAGGGATTCGGACCCCGGAAGTGTAGAAGGTTTTAGGTTCGACAGGCAGCATGGTCGGCGCAGGTTTGGAGGGCCGAAGGGCCTGTTCCTGTGCTGTACTTTTCTTCGTTCTTTGATTGACCATGGCACATTTTTGCTCCTTTATACTGAGATGCCCTGGCAGCTCCGGCTGTAGCTCATTGCAAAATTGGACTATAAACCAAACTACTGCAGAGCTCCCACTGCAGTTTAGAAGAGGGAGAGGTGACTTGATTGAAACTTTTCAGATGCTGATGGGTATTGACAGGGTGGATGTGGAGAGGATGTTTCCTCTTGTGGGAGAATTTGGAACTGGAGGGTCATTGTTTAAAAATAAGGGGTCGCCATTTAAAACTGAGATGAGGAGATTTTTTCTCTCAGAGCTGTGAGTCTTTAGAACTCTCTTCCTCCAGAGGCAGTGCAAGCAGAATCTGTGAATATTTTTAAAGCAGAGCTGGATAGATTCTTGATGAACAAGGGGATGAAAGTTAACGGGGAGTGAGGCAGGAATGTGCGGTTGAGGTTACAATCAGAACAACCAGGATCTTATTAAATGGCAGAGCAGACTCTAGGGGCCGAATGCACGTAATACGTATGTTTGTAATATAGTTAAACATCTGACAACAGCTGCTGGCCTCTACTGGCCTGAACAACTGTGAAACCAGCCCTCAATCACTGGGACTGTGGTTGAGGATCACAGCTTTCATTATAGACAAGGGAAACAAAGATTTTGGATAGAACAGACTGTCTTGAGCGGCACAGACTGTCAGGTGTTGCAGATTGACCATCTGGAGCGGCAGATACCGTCTGGGGTGGCAGGCTGACCGTCTGGGGTAGCAGACTGGCTGCCAGGAGCAGCAGTCTGATCGTCTGGAGCAGCAGACGGACCATCTGGAGCAGAAGACGGACCATCTGGAGCAGCAGACGGACCATCTGGAGCAGCAGACGGACCATCTGGAGCAGAAGGCTGACTGTCTGGAGTAGCAACCAGTTTAGAACAGCAGACCTACGGTCTAGAGCAGCAGACTAACTGTCTGGAGCAGCAGGCTGACTGTCTGGAGCAGCTCACAGACTGCAGCAGAGTAACTGTGGAGTGGCAGACTGATCGTCTGGAGTGGCAGAGACTGTCTGGAGTGGCAGAGACGGTCTGGAGCATCAGTCTGACCATCCGGAGCAGCATAGCAACCGTCTGGTCCAGTATAGCAACCGTCTGGTGTAGCAGGCTGACTGTCTGGAGCAGCGGGCTGACTGTCTGGTGTAGCCGGCTGACTGTCTGGAGCAGCTGGCTGACTGTCTGGTGTAGCCGGCTGACTGTCTGGAGCAGCCGGCTGACTGTCTGGAGCAGGCTGACTGTCTGGAGCAGCGGGCTGACTGTCTGGAGCAGCCGGCTGACTGTCTGGAGCAGCCGGCTGACTGTCTGGAGCAGCCGGCTGACTGTCTGGTGCAGCCGGCTGACTGTCTGGAGCAGCAGGCTGACTGTCTGGAGCAGCCGGCTGACTGTCTGGAGCAGCCGGCTGACTGTCTGCAGCAGGCTGACTGTCTGGAGCAGCCGGCTGACTGTCTGGAGCAGCCGGCTGACTGTCTGGAGCAGCCGGCTGACTGTCTGGAGCAGGCTGACTGTCTGGAGCAGCCGGCTGACTGTCTGGTGCAGCCGGCTGACTGTCTGGTGCAGCCGGCTGACTGTCTGGTGCAGCCGGCTGACTGTCTGGAGCAGCCGGCTGACTGTCTGGAGCAGGCTGACTGTCTGGAGCAGCCGGCTGACTGTCTGGAGCAGGCTGACTGTCTGGTGCAGCCGGCTGACTGTCTGGAGCAGGCTGACTGTCTGGAGCAGCCGGCTGACTGTCTGGAGCAGCAGGCTGACTGTCTGGTGCAGTCGGCTGACTGTCTGGAGCAGCCGGCTGACTGTCTGGAGCAGCCGGCTGACTGTCTGGTGCAGCCGGCTGACTGTCTGGAGCAGCCGGCTGACTGTCTGGAGCAGCGGGCTGACTGTCTGGAGCAGGCTGACTGTCTGGAGCAGGCTGACTGTCTGGAGCAGGCGGCTGACTGTCTGGGGCAGCAGACTGACTGTCTGGGGGAGCCGGCTGACTGTCTGGTGTAGCAGGCTGACTGTCTGGAGCAGCCGGCTGACTGTCTGGTGTAGCAGGCTGACTGTCTGGAGCAGCCGGCTGACTGTCTGGAGCAGCCGGCTGACTGTCTGGAGCAGCCGGCTGACTGTCTGGAGCAGGCTGACTGTCTGGAGCAGCCGGCTGACTGTCTGGAGCAGGCTGACTGTCTGGAGCAGCCGGCTGACTGTCTGGAGCAGGCGGCTGACTGTCTGGTGCAGTGGGCTGACTGTCTGGTGCAGCGGGCTGACTGTCTGGAGCAGGTGGCTGACTGTCTGGAGCAGGCTGACTGTCTGGAGCAGCCGGCTGACTGTCTGGAGCAGGCTGACTGTCTGGTGCAGCCGGCTGACTGTCTGGAGCAGCCGGCTGTCTGTCTGCAGCAGCCGGCTGACTGTCTGGAGCAGCCGGCTGTCTGTCTGGTGCAGCGGGCTGACTGTCTGGAGCAGCCGGCTGACTGTCTGGTGCAGCGGGCTAACTGTCTGGAGCAGCCGGCTGACTGTCTGGAGCAGCCGGCTGACTGTCTGGGGCAGCCGGCTGACTCTCTGGAGCAGCTGGCTGACTGTCTGGTGCAGCATCCTGTCTGTCTGGAGCAGCCGGCTGACTGTCTGGAGCAGCCGGCTGACTGTCTGGAGCAGGCGGCTGTCTGTCTGCAGCAGCATCCTGTCTGTCTGGAGCAGCCGGCTGACTGTCTGGAGCAGCCGGCTGACTGTCTGGAGCAGGCTGACTGTCTGGAGCAGCGGGCTGACTGTCTGGAGCAGGTGGCTGACTGTCTGGAGCAGGCTGACTGTCTGGAGCAGCCGGCTGACTGTCTGGAGCAGCGGGCTGACTGTCTGGAGCAGCCGGCTGTCTGTCTGCAGCAGCCGGCTGTCTGTCTGGAGCAGCGGGCTGACTGTCTGGAGCAGCCGGCTGACTGTCTGGAGCAGCCGGCTGACTGTCTGGGGCAGCCGGCTGACTCTCTGGAGCAGCCGGCTGACTGTCTGCAGCAGCATCCTGTCTGCCTGGAGCAGCCGGCTGACTGTCTGGAGCAGGCGGCTGTCTGTCTGCAGCAGCATCCTGTCTGTCTGGAGCAGGCGGCTGTCTGTCTGCAGCAGCATCCTGTCTGTCTGGAGCAGCCGGCTGACTGTCTGGAGCAGCCGGCTGACTGTCTGCAGCAGCCGGCTGACTGTCTGGTGCAGCCGGCTGTCTGTCTGCAGCAGCATCCTATCTGTCTGGAGCAGCATCCTGTCTGTCTGGAGCAGCACGCTGGCAGTCGGAAGACTGACGTATCCTTTGTAAATGGTTGATTGGAGAAAGCAGCCTTGAGTCCAACAGACGAGGAATTGATGAGATTGTTTGTGGTCAGTCAGCAGAATCACAAACGCAATCTTCACTCTAACAAAGGGAATTTACAGCACCTGAATCCCTCTCACATACAGACATCACCCTCTGTAAATAAATCCTTGTCGCAAGGTGTCTGACTGCCTCCTATCTTTCTGAGGAGGCTAAAGATCATTTCCTCCTCCGAGAGACCCTTGAGGCAGAACAGAGGACAAAGGGTCAGAATCTCACCTTTTGTGCAGAAACGAGAAACAGTTTTTGTTTTTTAAATTCCTCTGAGGTGCCGACTGTGACTGAGCAGCGGAGAGGCAGAAAGCCTCATAACACAAGATAAAAACACAGCCCAATACCTCACACACCGACACATCAGATACACTCACACACACTCTCTGACATATCAGACAAAAACACCGGCACATCCGACACACACACACACACACGCAACGGCATGACACACACCGAGACATCAGTTACACACACACACCATCACATTAGACACACATACACATACATGCCAAGACATTAGACACACACACACCGACACATCAGACACTCATACACATACACCAAACAGGCACACACAGACACACCAAACAGCCACACACGCACCAACATATCAGACACACACACATACCGAGACATCGGACGCACACACTGACATATCAGGCACACACACATACCGAGACATCAGACACACACACACCGACATATCATACAGACACATACATGCAAGACATCAGACACACACACGCACACCCCGAGGCATTATCAGACACACACACCTCACAATAGGCACACAGTCACACCACATAACAGGCACACACATACTGAAAATCAGGCACACACGCACACAAATGCATACCCACACATGCAACTCACACAAATTCACACCACACTCACACAGCACAGAACACACACACACACACAGGCAGTGTGCGACAGATAACAAACACAGTGAGAGAGACAGACAGACGGATCGAGCCAGTCAAACAGTCGGAAATAGGGCGAGGAAGCTGCCATATGACTGGGACTTATTGAGACAGGGAACAGAACGTGAGGCAGAATAAGACATGTGACAGGAGAATGTTCTTACAGATAGAGTGACTGAAGGAAAAGATCCACAAGAGGATGAATTCAAATACAAATATACCGATTAATGAAATTATTAATGGCAGGTGACCTCTATTTCTTCCTGACTGTCGGTGTTAGATAGTGAGACCTAGATAAGAACGAGAGAAACAGAAGATTGCGATGAGGAGAAGGAGGCAAAGTGGGAAACGCACACACAAATAAATAATGGCAGAAATCGTCAGTGAGCAAGGGCAAGCTGAGATAACACAGTTAGGAAATGCAGATACTGTGAAAGAGACAGTCAGAAACTGAGAGAGCGAGAGGTAGGGAGGAACAGAGAGAGAGGGAGAAACAGAGAGAGGGAAACAAAAGCGAGAGACAGAGAGTGAGAGACGGAGAGAGAGTTAGATAGACAGAGAGACAGACAGAAGGAGACAGAGTTAGAGAGACAGCAAGAGAGAAGAGGGACAGAGTTCAAGAAAGACAGGAGAAAGAGTTAGAGGGAGACAGAGAGTGAGAGACGGAGAGAGAGAGAGAGATAGAGAGACTGAAGGAGAGAGACGGAGGGAGAGAGCGACAGGGACACTGAGACAGACAGACAGACTTAGAGAGACAGAGAGAGGGACAGAGAAACAAAAAGAAAGATAGAGAGAGACAGTGAGACACAGAGAGACAGGGATGGAGAGAGAGAGAGAGACAGAGAGGGGGACAGTGAAAGAGATAGAGACAGAGCGAGAGAGACAGGAGATAGAGAGAAAGACAGAGAGACAGAGGGACAGGTAGAGGGAATCAGAGAGCGAGAGAGAGACGAGAGGGCGACAGAGAGAGACAAAGAGGGACAGAGAGAGGCAGAGAGAGGCATTGAGAAACAAAGGCCAAGAGGAAGACAGACAGAGAGAGAGACAGAGAGGGGGCAGAATGTTGAATCGGTAATGATGAAACACTTTGAACTCCTCTCTGAAGTCTGATTAAAGGGTTATATGTGGACGACCCCCTCACAGAGGGATTACTGAGCACGCTCATTGTTGTGAAACTCAATATCATGAGTAACTAATTCAGTCAAATTAAGCGTGCCTAAGGTGCAGGAGAGGTGATGCAGGCATGTGGAGAGAGTGTGCCATCAAGGCGATGAGACACATGACTCCCAGCCAGAAGGGCCGGCCACGCTTTCTGAAGCGAGCCGGGTTTTCCCCAATACTCAACACCCACTGTACTGGCCTAGCTGCTTACCACAGTGCCCTCGTGCCAGGACACTGTGCCCTGTACAATCCGGGGTGGGGGAAAGGCTCCATCACCATACACCCGGGCATCTCCCAAAGGCAGAGAGTCTCTCAGATCCCGCCCTCCCGCATGGTGGGGGATGACTCTCCAGTTTAATCATATTCACCATCATTAAATCCAGCGGCGGGATCACTCCTCTGGACAGACAACATGCCTGCAAGCTTGCTGTGTGTGGGGGAGGAGGGGGTGGGGGAAGAAAACCTGATTTAAGATCTTTAAATCTCTAAACAGGTTAATAGGGCAGAGGCACAGAGGAGGTCACTGCTCGTGGAGCCATTCAAATTTAGTGACCATAAATATAAGATGATCGCTCATGAATCCAATGGGGTAATTCAGGAGGGACTTCTCCCCCAGAGAGTGCGGAGAATGTGGGTCTCAGTGCCACAGGGGACGGACGGGGCGAAGAGCATCAGATGGAGGGAGGCAATCGTGGTCACGTGCCCATCCGAATGCAGAAGAATGAAAGGCGATATGATTGCAGCATACAAAATCCCGAGAGGGGCTTAAAGCGAGGATGCCGGGAAAATGGCTGGAATTCTCTGGCTGGTCGCAGCCGTCGGGATTCTCTGGTCCTGCAGGGGGCACATCCCCTGCCCCCGTGAGGTTCCCGGCAGCGTGGGGCGGCTCCAATGGGGATTTCCCCCTGACAGTGGCGGGCGAAGTGTAGGGAAACCCACCGCCAGCGAATGGCGTGCCTGCTTCCCACCACCAACAAACACATGTGTGCACGGCCGGAAAACACCATCTAATGTTTCCTCGTGTGGGAGGGGACGGAATGGTGTGAATGGTGCGGGTCACACAGTTTCAAATTAAGGAGTCTCTTACTTAAAACGAAGATGGGGAGAATTCTCTTTTCCCCTCAGAGGGTCGGGAGTCTGTGGAACTCCCATCCCCACTAAGCAGTGGAGGCTAGGGGTGGGGGCCAGTGATTATTTGTTAAATCAGATGGACATTGATTCTTGACTGACAAGGATGTGAAAGATGTGGGATGTGGGGTCGGGTTCCAAGCCATGATCTTATTGAATGGCGGGGCAGACCCGAGGGGTCAAATGGACTCTCCTGTTCCCGACGTTGGTGGGCACATTTCGAGTTCGCTGGATATGCAGTTGAAGTTGTGAGGAATGGGAGGATTTGTTAACAGGATGAGATGAGGTTCTGCATGGAGTACAGATACCAGGAATGATGAGACAGGCTAAAATGCCAGTATCGGGGAATTACATACAATGTAATTCACTCATTACTAAAGTCATCTTAAACATTTCCTAACATTCCAGGGAGCTGCTGCCAGTTTGCTTGGGGAGTCCTAGTTACCATGGTAACCATGTGCGTTATAACCAGGAGCCATGGATTGTGATGGCAGAGGCCCAACTGTTCTTTCCATCACATGGTTGGCCAGGAATCTCTCCCGCTTTAACCGTCTGCCCACTGGAGTGTGTTGGAAGGATTTCTAGGTGGCCACTCATCTGTTTAGCCGCGTTATGACCATACTGTCCTTTGGCAATCAACTGTGGGACTGAAGACTTCCGATTGTGACCATGGAGTGAGTGGTCACATTCAGGGCTGTTCCTGCTTACAGTCACAGAAAAGGGCTCTTTTCGTTCAGATCCGGGTGGAATTTTGATGCAAGGGCGTAGGTGAATGTTAGAGGAGTAGTTTACCCCTGGAATGGTATGTCTTCTGATCGCCAGACCCGGCAGAAAGCAGTGAGAGATTTGGCTGGAAAGTTGAAACAGTCTTGTGCTTCACAGACAGTCTCTTCCAGCATGCAGGCGGGGGAGGGGCAAGCTGTAAGACCCCAGATACAGGAACTGATGACTTTTATCAAGGAGGAATTCCATAAACAGAGGAAGGAAATGCATGAGGATCATGCAAAGGCCATTGCAGAAGCTGTGGCACCCGTGAAGAGTACTTTGGAGCGGATGGAGAGGTGTTTGGAGATGCAGGGGTGACAAATTCGGGAGATTGAAGGTGTGATCTCGGATCACAGCGATCGTGTGGTGGCTCTGGAGGCGGAGGTGGGGCTCCAAGGAGACCTTTGTAAAACGCTGAGGGCAAAGGTTGAGGAGCAGGAGAATGCCTCGAGAAGATAGAACCTGCGAATAGTGGGCCTGCCTGAAGGAGTGGGAGGTGTGGGTGCCACGAGGTACATCTCAAAGATGCTGGCAGGGCTGGTGGCAGAAGGGGTGCTGGATAAGGCACCTGAAGTGGACCGAGAGCATAGGTCTCTGAGGCAGAAACCTAGAGCTGGGGATCCACCGCGGGCGGTGATCGTGAGACTCCATAAATTTGTGCAGAAAGAGAAAATTCTACGGTGGGCCAGGGAGAAGTGTAGCTGCGACTGGGAGGGAAATAATATCCGGATTTATCAGGACATCGGAGCCGAGTTGGCAAAAGAGCGGGCAGGTTTCAACAAGGCCAAGGCGGTGCTGTACCGGCGGCAGATCAGGTTTGGGGTGCTCTACCCGGCGAAAGTATGGGCAACGTTCGGAGGCCGGTAGTATTATTTTGAGACCCCAGAAGCGGCCGAAGACTTCATTAAGGAGCATAAACTGGGGGAGAACTGAGTGGACAATGCTTGGAAACTGGGGTGCTGGCACTATGTAATGGTTGGGAGCATGTCTGAAGTGGGTATAGGGATTGGGGGATTTTCACCTTTTTTGTAGGGGGGAGGGGGTTCTGTTCAATGTTGAGATTGTAAGGAGTTGTAGGGGTGAAAAGTTTGTGGGGATGGATGTTCCCATCCCCTCCACCTTCTGTTTTACGGGACTGTTTGTGTTTAAAATCTGTTTGTTTGCTTTTGGAGAAGGCTGCCTGGAGTTCAGGAGAAGCCCTTGTTTGGGCGGGGGAGGGTAAGGCCAGCAGGAGGCTCGTGAATGTGCATGCCCCAAATTGGGATCATATGGGTTTTATGAGGGGGTTGCTGGCAGCAATCCCGGATTTGGCCACGCGCCAGTTGATTATGGGAGAAGATTTTAACTGTGTCCTGGAGCCGAGGGTGGAAAGATCGAGCCCCAGGTCGTTAGGTGGGGTACGAATGGCAAGGGAGCTGGGGGGGTTTATGGAGAGGATGGGTATGGTGGATCCATGAGAACCCAGGGAGTATTCCTTCTTTTCACACGTCTATAAGGTGTATTCGAGGATTGATTACTTTGTAGTGAGTCGGGAGATTTTGGTTGGGATGGAGGGGGCAGAGAACACGGGAATAGTTATCACGGACCATGCACCCCACTGGCTGGATATTCGGTTGAGTGCGGGACGACAGCAGAGGCCGGGGTGGAGGTTTGACTCGGGGTTGTTGGCGGGTGCAGGATTTTGTGATAAGGTGCGTTTGGCAATTAGGGATTATGTGGAGTTCAATCAGAATGGGGAGGTGTCGGTGAGCATTTTTTGGGAAGCACTGCAGGCAGTGGTCTGGGGAGAAATAATCTCATTTACGGTTCATGCGAATAAGGAAAGGAGGGCGGAACATGACCGTCGAGTGAGCGACATAGTGGACATAGTGGACAGGGAATATTCGAGAGTGCCCACCATGGGGGGATTGGCGATGAGGAAAAAGTTTCAGGGGCAATTTGATAGGCTGACAACGGGGAGGACGGTAGGGCAACTGCGTAGGGCAAGAGGGGTGCAGTACGAGCATGGGGAGAAGGCGAGCCGTATGCTGGCGCACCAGCTGCGGAGGCAGGCTGCGTCCAGGGAAATATTGAAAGTCCGGACTGGGGCTGGGGATCTGGTGTCAGAGCCAGGGAAAATAAATGAGGCATTTAGAGAGTATTACCAGGGACTCTATGAGGCAGACCTAGGAGGAGAGGAGGGGGACATGGGTGGTTTCTGGACGAGCTGGAATTTCCCCAGGTGGAGGAAGCAAAGAGGCAGGTGTTGGCGAAGCCCCTAGGACTGAGGGAGGTGCTGGAAAGTATCAGGGGTATGAAGTCGTGGAAGGCCCCAGGGACGGATGGGTACCCGGCAGAATTTTATAAGGAATTTGCAGCGGACGTGGCACCATATCTGTTGTGGGCGTTTAATGAAGCACGAAAGAAGGGAGAGTTGCCGGAGACAATGAAGCAGGCGGTAATCACATTAATCCCTAAAAAAGGGAAGGACCCGGTGGAATGTGGGTTGTATAGGCCCATACCACTATTGAACACAGTTGTGAAAGTATTGGCTCAGTTGCTGGCGGGGAGGAATGGAGGATTGTGTCCCGGGGGTGGTTGGAGAAGATCAAACAGGCTTCGTGAAAGGGCAGGCAGCTCGTGAGTAATATAAGACAGCTGTTGAATGTGGTGATGAATCCGTCGAGGGCTCTGGTACCGCAGGTGGTGGTGTCCATGGACATGGAGAAAGCATTTGACCAGGTGGTGTGGCGGTACATGTTTGAAGTATTGGGAAGGTTTTGGTTTGGTCGAGATTTGTGGCATGGGTGCGGTTGCTGTATGCGGTGCAAAGAGCGAAGGTGAGGACGAATTATATGAGACGTGCTTGTTAGGTGAATTAGACATTCTGAAATCTCCCTCAATGTACCGGAACAGGCGTTGGATTGTGGTGGTGAGGGACTTTCCTCATAACCTCTCCAATCTGTCCTCATAATCTCTCCAATCTGTGCTGATAACCTCTCCAATCTGTCCTCATAACCTCTCCAATCTGTCCTCATAACCTCTCCAATCTATCCTGATAACCTCTCCAATCTGTCCTCATAACCTCTCCAATCTGTCCTCATAACCTCTCCAATCTATCCTGATAACCTCTCCAATCTGTCCTCATAATCTCTCCAATCTGTCCTGATAACCTCTCTAATCTGTCCTGATAACCTCTCCAATCTGTCCCCATAACCTCTCCAATCTGTCCTCATAATCTCTCCAATCTATCCTGATAACCTCTCCAATCTGTACTCGTAACCTCTCCAATCTGTATTCGTAACCTCTCCAATCTATCCTCATAACCTCTCCAATCTATCCTCATAACCTCTCCAATCTATCCTCAAACCTCTCCAATCTGTCCTCATAACCTCTCCAATCAGTCCTCATAAACTCTCCAATCTGTCCTCATAACCTCTCCAATCTATCCTCATAACCTCTCCAATCTGTCCCCATAACCACTCCAATCTGTCCTCATAAACTCTCCAATCTATCCTCATAACCTCTCCAATCTGTCCTAATAACGTCTCCAATCTGTCCTCATAACGTCTCCAATCTGTCCCCATAACCTCTCCCCTCTGTCCTCATAAGCTCTCCAATCTATCCTCATCTCTCCAATCTGTCCTCATACCGCTCCAATCTGTCCTCATAACCTCTCCAATCTATCCTCATAACCTCTCCAATCTGTCCAGCTAACCTCTCCAATCTGTCCTCATCACCTCTCCAATCTGTCCTCATAACCCCTCCAATCTGTCCTCATAACCTCTCCAATCTGTCCTCATAACCTCTCCAATCTGGCCTCATAACCTCTCCAATCTATCCACATAACCTCTCCAATCTATCCTGATAACCTCTCCAATCTATCCTGATAACCTCTCCAATCTGTCCTCATA
Organism: Scyliorhinus canicula; assembly: GCF_902713615.1. Classification (NCBI taxonomy): domain Eukaryota; kingdom Metazoa; phylum Chordata; class Chondrichthyes; order Carcharhiniformes; family Scyliorhinidae; genus Scyliorhinus; species Scyliorhinus canicula. The sequence continues at coordinate 97,063,895 of NC_052157.1, forward strand.
ACCTTTCCAATCTGTCCTGATAACCTCTCCAATCTGTCCTCATAACCTCTCCAATCTGTCCGCATAACCTCTCCAATCTATCCTCATAACCTCCCCAATCTATCCTGAAAACCTCTCCAATCTGTCCTCATAACCTCTCCAACCTGTCCCCATAACCTATCCAACCTGTCCCCATAACCTATCCAATCTGTCCTGATAACCTCTCCAATCAATCCTGATAACTTCTCCAATCTGTCCAGCTAACCTCTCCAATCTGTCCTCATCACCTCTCCAATCTGTCCTCATAACCTCTCCAATCTGTCCTCGTAACCTCTCCAATCTATCCTCATAACCTCGCCAATCTGTCCTCATAACCTCTCCAATCATCCTGATAATCTATCCTCATAACCTCTCCAATCTGTCCTCATAATCTCTCCAATCTGTCCTCATAACCTCTCCAATCTGTCCTCATAACCTCTCCAATCTATCCTCATAACCTCTCCAATATGTCCTCATAACCTCTCCACTCGGTCCTCATAACCTCTCCAATCTGTCCTCATAACCTCTCCAATCTATCCTGATAATCTATCCTGATAACCTCTCCAATCAATCCTCATAACCTCTCCAATCTGTCCTCATACCCTCTCCAATAATCTGTCCTCATAACCTCTCCAATCTATCCTCATAACCTCTCCAATCTATCCTCATAACCTCTCCAATCTGTCCTCATAACCTATCCAACCTGTCCCCATAACCTCTCCAATCTGTCCTCATAACCTCTCCAATCTATCCTCATATCCTCTCCAATAATCTGTCCTCATAACCTCTCCAATCTATCCTCATAACCTCTCCAATCTATCCTGATAACCTCTCCAACCTGTCCTGCTAACCTATCCAATCTGTCCTGACAACCTCTCCAATCTGTCCTGATAACCTCTCCAATCTGTCCTCATAACCTCTCCAATCTATCCTGATAACCTCTCCAATCTGTCCAGCTAACCTCTCCAATCTGTCCTCATCACCTCTCCAATCTGTCCTCATAA